>NW_006239180.1:5068-47654 GCF_000226075.1 Solanum tuberosum | reverse complement strand
AAAGGATGAATGGTAAGTTCACTTTTGGTGGCCTTAATGTGGTATCTAGTGTGGATGGTGGTATGGGACGCTATTTATACATTGCCCAAGGTATGGCTTGGGGTTACTTGAGGTGAAAGCTTAATGTAATGAAATGTCATGTATGTTGATTATGTTCAAATGTGTTAGAAATGACTTCTACATTGGTTATGGTTGTCTATTATGCCTCTTATTCTTGTGTTCATGAAGTATTCTCAAATTGGCATATATCATGACTTTCAAACAAAATGTCCGTTTTAAGCATGTTTTTGCTTGGCTATCATATTTAGTACTTAATGTGCTAACCCACATTTCTCTTATTTTACTACAAGTGTAGGTTCCGGCAAGTGAGTTGATTTCTCTCTAGTTCAAGGGCTTGGATTTGAGATTCTCCAAGACTAAGTGGTATGTCCTCATAGATCGAGGACTAGTACTTGATGTTTCATAACTTTCATGTAAAAGACTATTGTTAGACTTTCGATTGTAAAGGGACGTGACCCTACTTTTGTTTCGGATATTGTTTTTAGATGGCCATGTGATATAATAGACTTCCGATGTTTTCAATAAAGTTTTGATTGTATGGATTTAAATGAGTTTTAATTCTATATCATTTTCCGTATATCGAATGTTATGAATGCTATGAGGCTTGTATGAGACTTTTTGTAGTGTTGTACGTCATGTCGCATCTAGGGTATACCCTTGGGTCGTGATAAACATGGTATCAGAGCATAAGGTTATGCGAATGGTTTTTAGGATTGATGTCTCACAAACCACGTGTAGTAGAGTCTTGTTCATCGGTGTGAGTCGCGACACTTATATGAGTGAGAGGCTATAGGACGTTAGGAAGTTACACTTGCTTCATTATTCTTGATGTCGTGCCATAGAGTCTAGCTATATAAATGTCCTTTTCCTAATCCTACTCTTTTATTTATAGGATATGAATACAAGAAGGACTACCGCAAGGAGAGTGGAAGAGGAGATTGTAAATGAAGGAGTTCCGCCGCAATATCCTCAAAGTCCTCAAGGTGATCAAGTTCCTCAAGGCAACCAAGTTACGGTTGAAGATCCGACCATGACCAATGAAGAGATTAGGTAAGTTTTCTAACCTTAGCCCAAGCCATAACGGCCGAAGTTAATCGGGATATGGGGCCTAGAGTGAATTCTCTTGAGAGTACTATGGCTTCTAGGTTGAGGGACTTTGTGAGGATGAATCCTCCGGTATTTCTTGGTTCCAAAGTGGGAGAGGATCCCCAAAAGTTTTAGGATGAGGTGTATTGGTGAGTCAATGTTATGGGGTGACTTCTACAGAAAAAATGGAACTATCTTCTTACCAATTGAATGATGTTTCCCAAGTTTGGTTCACTCATTGGAAAAGCAATAGGCCGGTTGGAGAGGGTCCTATAGAATGGGAGGAGTTTAAGAAAGCATTCCTTGGTAGGTACTTTCGCCATGAGAAGAGGGAGGTTAAGGTGGATGAATGGATCAACCTTAGGCAAGGTAGCATGAGTGTGGAGGAGTATTCCTTGAAATTTACCCTATTGTCTAAGTATCCTCCATCTTTGGTGTCCAACCCTAGGGATGAGATGAGTAGGTTTGTTACCGGTGCATCCAACCTAGTTGAGGAAGTGTGTCGTACGTCAATGCTCCATGATGACATGAACATTTCTAGGCTTATGGTGTATGCTCAATCTATTGAGAAGTCCAAACTTAAGAGGAAGAATAGGGAGTTGAAGAGGTTTAGGTCCGATGATCAAGGTCAACCTAGGTTTAAGAAGAGACCTCCAAACCAAGATTCTTCAAGCACTCCTAAGGTTAACCAAGAGAGAGGTGGTGGGACTCCATTTGCTAAACCCACTTGTCATAATTATGGAAAGAAGCATCATGGGAAGTGCCTAGACAGTACTAGTGGGTGTTATGGTTGTGGAAAGAATGATCACCAAGTGAAATATTGCCCTACTCTTATGGCCAAAGGAAGAGAGGCCAAACAAGCTTCTCTTGATGGGCCAGATCCTAATGCTCCAAAGAGAAACAATTTCTATGTGCTTCAAGCTAACAAGGACAAAGGAGTTAATCCGGATGAAGGCATCGGTAAGTGATAGTTCCTTATAGTTGTGAATGTTGTATTGAGGTCCTTATGTTGTTTTCATGTTAGCCTTAGTTGGGTTTACTCCTAAGCAGGGGATAGTATGTTGAATAGTAAGGTTGTTGAGAGTTTTGATATCCTTATCTCTTTCCTTCTATTGTTATTGTACCTTGATACCAAGGGTTCCTTGTAGCCTGTTTCATATTTTGGAGTCATGTGTGAATATGTGTTTCCATGGTCTGCTTATGTAATGCATGTTCTTGATGAGTTTATGTTTAAATGAGAAATTGAGTTTTTATGAATTAAGTTCCTCATGTTGATATCCATTTAGTATGAGTTGTATATATGCTTCATGAGGTTGAATTGTTGAACATGCCTAAATGTGCTTTTATGAAGAAATTGCCTAATGTGATTAATGATGTTATGATGAGCATGATATGACTTGGAGAAGGTAATTCCTCCAATGAAATGAGAAATGTTGAAGTTATGATGCATAATGAGTTTATAGATGTTGTTCCTACCTTCTTGTGTTGCATTGAGCTTATTGATGTGGAGTTGATGTTTCCTCTTAGTTTTGTGCATTGTTTATGATGTTGCATGCATTATGGGATGCTAGTCTTGAGTCTTTAACTCCTTAATGTGTTTAAAGTGTCATTCAAGGATGAATGTTCCCAAGTGGGGGATAATGTAACGACCCATAAAATGAATAAGCGAAACTAGAGCCTAACTAGTGTGTCTTTGAGTTGTTAAGGGGTTGCTTGTTGAATAATGTTGTCCCAAGCTTAGGTTGAGGGGTTGAGGGGTTTAGGGGTTAAACGTCAAGGTACGACTCCCTAAGGACCACCCAAGGGGTCCTTGAGGAGGACCCTAAGTCTAAACCCCAAGACCCCAAGAAAACCAAGAAGTTGGAAATTTGGGATGCCTACAGATGGGGACCTACGCCCCGTAGATCCATCCACCCCCATGGATGGCCTCTGTAGGTCAATACCCCCAAAACCATATTGCGACCACGAACCACGAAGTGACAGCACGGTCCGAGGGTGGAGTTTCGTGGATGTCACTTGTGTTTGCTGTCAAGCTCGGCCAAGGTAAGGGTGGTTTAGTAAATTCCTCTTTTGGTTAGTTAATTAATGGACGGTTATTATTGGTTTATTAAGATATTTTAAGGGTTTTTAAAGTATTAAAACATATTTACAACTCATTATATCAAAATCCAAAATACAAACCACCCCTCTCTTCTCAAAAGTTCTCTCTCTAGAAACCTCCATTGGAGGTGAAGGAAACAAGCTTTGAAGGTCAAGTTTTCAACCTTTCCAAGTGATTTTCGTGGAGTTCTTCCTAAAAATTTATGGTAGTCTTCATCCTTGACTTAGTTTCTTTCAAGGAGCCAATTTCGAAAGTAATTTCAAATCTGCAATGTTTCCCCAAAGACCCTAGTTTTCAATCTTAGCATGGGTTCGATTCTAAACATTTTCCAAAGGCTTCATTGCATTGAATTATGAATTAGTTGTTGATTTAAATATGAATTAAGATTATTTCTCCCTTGAACCAATGTTTTCCCTCAAATTCTTAAGTTGTGAATTGTGATTGGGAATTGACTGATCATGAAAGTATGTTGAATTATTTATGTTTATATTGAATTAGTTATTTAATCGTGTCAATTTCCTTATCTATTGTAGTATCTTAGGTTTACGGGTTGATGTTGGTTTATAGCCTTGAAAGGTAAGTTCATGAAGGATCTATGTACGAATGTGATGTGAAGTATATATGTGTGATCTCAATGAAACTGTTATGATCAGGTTTATAATGAAATAGTGTTATGATTGAAAGCATATTCTCAATTAACACTCATGAATGATGATGATAGAATGTGAAGGGTTTTCTTCTATATGATGTATATCTTGAATTGGTAGGCTTATGCATCCTTTTCTTGAATGAATGAAAGTAATGTGATTATTGTATCTTGAATTGGTAGGTTAAGGCATATTTTTCTTGTATTGATGAATGTGATATTGAATGAAGTATCTTGAATTGGTAGGCTAAGGCATTCTTTCTTGTATGATGAATGTGTATTGACTAAATGATCATAGAATCGATAAACCTGATATTCGTAGCCGTTTCATAAATGACTAATAAATGTAATCATAATCTAGAATCAGTAGACCTAATGTTGGTAGCCCATTCCTAAATGAATGATAAAGTATTCTAGACTATGACATGAACCGGTAGACCTAATGTTGGTAGCCCTTTATAGTGAGTCTAGAAACTAATGTGATGATAAACCTTGAAGCGGTAGACCTAATGTTGGTGGCCCTTTCTTGTCTGAAATGATGAACCTTGAAGCGATAGACCTAATGTTGGTGGCCCTTACTTGGAAAGTCAATGAGCAATCCATATAATGTACCTTGAAGTGGTAGACCTAATGGTGGTGTCCTTTTCAAGTGTAATGTACTTTGGGTCGGTAGGCCTAATGTTGGTGGCCCTCTATAGTACAATAATGTAATGTAAATAAAACTACTCTATGGGAATGTAGGCTAAGTACCAACAGGATATGGTAAGATGGAAGTTCTCCCCATGTTAGGCCAGATTTCAATGAACAATTTTATTATCCCATAACTATGTGCCCACATAGGTCCTAGCTAGTGGATCCACTTTAGCTAAATGTACCAGTCTTACCTTAGGCAAGTAGACAACCTTTTTACGGTGTGGGGATTCATGATACCGGATTCCAGGTCTAGCTCACATGGTCTATGTCGGTTAAACGTCTATTCCCATCATGTGAGATGTGCATTATGTTTTCTTGAGGAGTTCTATGAAGTGTGAGTGGTAGTATAGGATGTCATCCATGCATTGCACGAGTAGGCTTTGAGAGGGCTATAGTGGGTTCTCTAAGGTCTTAATGACTAATGTATGAAAGTGCTATAAATGAAGTTAATGAAGAATGTTGACTCTTATATGCTTAATGTAATGATGCATGGTATACTTGGATTGTATTATGAGTTACTTCCTTGTCATGCCTTATGTAATGTTTATGTCTCTTATGTATGAGTATTGTATGAAGATGGAAAGGATGAGTGGTAAGTTCACTTTTGGTGGCCTTAATGTGGTATCTAGTGTGGATTGTGGTATAGGACGCTATTCATACATTGCACAAGGTATGGCTTGGGGTTACTTGAGGTTAAAGCTTAATGTAATGAAATGTCATGTATGTTAATTTTGTTCAAATGTGAAGAAATGACTTGTACGTTGGTTATGGTTGTATATTATGCCTCTTATTCTTATGTTCATGAAGTTTTCTCAAATTGGCATAAATCATGACTTTCAAACAAAATGTCTGTGTTAAGCATATTTTTTCATGGCTATCATACTTGGTACTTAATTGTGCTAACCCATATTTCTCTTATTTTACTACAAGTGTAGGTTCCGGCAAGTGAGTTGATTTCTCTCTAGTTCAAGGGCTTGGATTTGAGATTCTCCAAGACTAAGTGGTATGTCCTCATAGATCGAGGACAAGTACTTGATGTTTCATAACTTTCATGTAAAAGACTATTGTTAGACTTTCGATTGTAAAGGGACGTGACCCTACTTTTGTTTCGGATATTGTTTTTAGATGGCCATGTGATATAATAGACTTCCGATGTTTTAAATAAAGTTTTGATTGGATGGATTTAAATGAGTTTTAATTATGTACCATTTTCCTTATATCGAACGTTATGAATGCTATGCGGCTTGTATGAGACTTTTCTGAGTCTTGTACGTCGTGTCGCATCTAGGGTGTACCATTGGGTTGTGACAATAGGAGAACTCACACAAAGGTAGGAACATATCCCAATGTCCTCCAAAATCGATCACACATACCCTCAACGTGTCTTCTAACACTTGAATAGTCCTCTCTGACTGTCCGTCCGTCTGGGATGGAAGGCTGTACTAAAAGTGAGTTGTGTGCCCAATCATCATGTAATTAGTGAGTTGATTTCTCTCTAGTTCAAGGGCTTGGATTTGAGATTCTCCAAGACTAAGTGGTATGTCCTCATAGATCGAGGACAAGTACTTGATGTTTCATAACTTTCATGTAAAAGACTATTGTTAGACTTTCGATTGTAAAGGGACGTGACCCTACTTTTGTTTCGGATATTGTTTTTAGATGGCCATGTGAGACAATGGACTTCTGATGTTTTAAATAAAGTTTTGATTGTATGGATTTAAATGAGTTTTAATTATGTACCATTCTCCTTATATGGAATGATATGAATGCTATGCGGCTTGTATGAGACTTTTCTGAGTCTTGTACGTCGTGTCGCATCTAGGGTAGACCCTTGGGTCGTGACAATAGGAGAACTCACACAAAGGTAAGAACTTATCCCAATGTCCTCCAAAATCGATCACACATACCTTCAACATGTCTTCTAACCCTTGAATAGTCCTCTCTGACTGTCCGTCCGTGGATGGAAAGTTGTACTAAAAGTGAGTTGTGTGCCCAATTCATCATGTAATTTCCTCCAAAACTTGGAGGTAAACTGAGTACCATGATCTGAGATGATAGAAAGGGGCACCTTATGCAACCTCACTATCTCTTTCACATAAACCTTAGACAATTGTTCAGCATTATAATCTATTCTTACTGGGATAAAATGGGCTGACTTAGTCAACCTATCAACCACTACCCAAATAGAATCAAACTTCCCCAACGTCTTGGGAAGACCAACTACAAAATCCATGGCTATCATCTCCCACTTCCATTCCGGAATTGCCATTCTTTGAAGCAAACATGCAGGCCTTTGGTGTTCATATGTCACTTGTTGACAATTTTGACACTTAGCCACAAACTCCGTTATATCCTTCTTCATGCCCGGCCACCAATAAATTCGCTTCAAGTCTCGGTACATTTTGGTCACACCCGGATGAATGGAATATTGCGAACTATGAGATTCTGCCAATAATTTCTAGATTAAGTCATCGACTCGAGGAACACAAATTCTTCCTTTAAAACTAAGCACACTCTCCGCATCAAGAGTGGTCTCTTGTGCCTTACCAATCACAGTCTTTTTCTTAAGTTCATTCAAATTTTCATCCTCAAATTGCTTGGCCTTGATCTCTTCAATGAATGTGGCCCTTACTTCAATACTAACTAACACCCCACCTCTTTCTGAGATGCCCAACTGCATGAAAGTAGACTCTAAGGTCTGAATTTCCTTAGCCAAAGGTCACTTGGTTACACTTAAGCAAGCTAAACTACCCATACTCACCGCTTTTTTTACTCAAAGTGTCTGCCACCACATTAGCCTACCCGAATGGTATTGAATGGTAACATCATAATCTTTAAGTAACTCCATCCACCTTCGTTGCCTCAAATTCAGATCATTTTGAGTGAACACATACTGCAAACTACGATGATCAGTAAACACTTCACACTTAACACCATAGAGGTAATGCCACCAGATCTTAAGAGCAAACACCGGCACTGCCAACTCCAAATCATGTGTTGGATAATTCCTCTCATGCACCTTCATTTGACGTGAGGCATAAGCTATAACATTCTTATCCTGCATCAACACAGCACCCAAGCCAGAATGTGACGCATCACAATAAACAAAAAAATCTTTACCTTCCAACAGTAGTGCTAGGATAGGTGTTGTGGTCAAGAGAGTCTTGAGTTTTTGAAAGCTATCCTCACATTTTTTTAATAGACTAAAATGTCATCAATAAAGACTATGAAGAATGAATCAAGAAATGCCTTGAACACCCCATTCATTAAACTCATAAAAGTTGCAAGTGCATTAGTCAAGCCAAAGGACATAACTAGAAACTCGTAGTGCCCATAGCGGGTTCTAAACGCCATATTGGGCACATCCTCAGGCCTAATTTTCAACTTATGGTAGCTAGACCTTAGATCAATCTTGGAGAAAACTGATGCACCTTGAAATTGGTCAAAAACATCATATATTCGAGGCAAAGGATTCTTGTTTTTGAATAGTGACCCTATTTAATTGCCGGTAATCTATACACATTCTCATACCACCATCTTTTTTCTTAACAAACAAAATCAGAGCACCCAATGGGGAAGCGCTAGGACGAATAAATCCCTTATCAAGAAGCTCTTGGATTTGAGTCTTAAGTTCTCTTAATTATGCTGGGGCCATGCAATATGGAGGGATAGAAATGGGGCGGGTACCAGGTTCTAAGTCAATGCAGAAGTTTATATCTCTATCCGGAGGCATACCAAGCAAGTCATTAGGAAACACTTCTCTAAATTCTAACACCACAGGAATAGACTCAATAGATGGAGTCTCAATCTCAACATCCCTAATATGAGCCAAATAAGCCAAACAACCCTACTCTACCAATTTTCTAGCCCAAATGGAGGATATGATCTTAGCTTGCTTAAGCTTGTACACCCTTCCCACTCTAGTTTTCCCTTCCCGAAATTTCTAGAGTTATAGACTTAGTATTACAATTAAGCACAGCATAATAGGGGGACAACCAAGTCATGCCTAGGATTATGTCGAAGTCTGTCATATCCAATATCACCAAATCATCCCAAGTCTGAAAACCCATAAACAAAATAGGACAAGCACGATAAACATGGTTGACTATGACAGACTTTCCAACTGGGGTAGAAACATGGATGGGGGCATCAAGTATCACAAATCATAGCAAATGTTACGGCAAATCGCACGGACATATAAGAATAAGTGGAACCTGGATCAAACAACACACTAGCCATCCGGTCACAGACAAGAATAGTGCTTGTGATCACCGCATCAGATGTCTCTACCTCACTCTTACCCGGAAAGGCGTAACACTAAGCCCTATCATCATGTCGAGCGACTTTCCTGCCTGGTTGCACGTTAGCCCTGTCTGCATTACCATTTCCTCTACCTCCATGGCCTCGCAGATTACCTCCTCGACCATTATTACCATTTCCCGCGGGTACCACCGTTCTAGTCTGCTGCTGCGTGAAATCTAACACACGTGGGTGGGGACAATCTCTCCTCATATGCCCAGGTTCTCCATAATTGTAGCAAGTACGATCAAAAGATGGTTTGCCGCCCGTCAAAGGTGCGACTCCCTGGTTATCCTAAATCAAATTATGAGGTGGAGTTCCTGAGTAATTACTTGTAGAGGCGGGCATAGCGGACTGAATTGATCTGGCTGCAAGTGTTGGCCTCCTTGCCCCTTTGGCGTAAGAACCTTGAAAGTTGCCTGAATTTTTGGCTTTCTTAGCCAATGCCTTGGCCTGACCATCTCGCCTCACCCCCTCCACTTTCTTAACAAAGTCGGTTACCTTATTAAAGCTCCTTCATGCAGAGGTCATATGAACAGATAATACCTGCAACTCAGAATTTAGTCCCTTAATAAATAAACGGATCCTCTCTTCCTCAGTAGTCACCAACTGTGTAGCATATCTAGACAAGGCATGGAACTTGGCCTCATAGGCAGCCACAGACATACCACCTTGCTCCAAAGCCACAAACTCATCTTTCTTGCAATCGCTCAAAGTCCTAGGCACATATTTCTCCAAAAACATAGCATGAAATTGGGTCCAAGTAAGTGGAGGTAAAGCTGAAGATTTGCATTCCATATAAGCTCTCCACCACTGCATAGCCTTACCTTGAAGTTGAAAAGTCACGAACTCAACCCCATGCTGATGGACAATTTCCAACTTATGAAGTCTTTCATAGCAATCTAAAATAAACTCATAAGCATCTTCCACTCTCAGAACCATGGAACATAGGCGGTTTCAACTTTAAAAACTTGGTCAACATCTCATGTTCATTATCAGTCATAACAGGACCCAATAAAGGACAGAAGAAAACATCATTACCTCCAGTTACACCCACCTTAGGGACAGTGATAGCAATAGGAGGATTGGCGGGAGCTTGAGTTTCTTGAACAGAAGGAAGCACTCCGGGACCAACCAACCCTTTCAGGAATGACATAATCTGCTGAGCTAACACTCGATCCATGGGAGGAATTCATGTTGTCTCAGCTTATACCTCTTCCTCTTGTCCAACCTCCTCAACATTCTCAACCTCTACATTCTCCTCTACCTCTTCATGATGCGAAGGAGGGTTCTCATTTCTGGGAGCATTCTCAACAGATGCTCCATCCCTAGTAGGTGTTACTCTTCCACGGCCTCTACCCCTAGCTCTTCCTCTACCCCTGCCTCGACCGCGACCTTTTGCTACAGATTCCTCAGCTGGAGCATTGACGGGAGCTACGGGCCTGACGTCGTTGAATCTAGTGTTAACCATCTGCGGATAGAAGAGTGAAGGAGGTTAGATACTAATTTGAATCGCCAGATACCAATTGGAATCAAGTTATAGCACGAAAGAAGACAAATGAGAATAGAGAGATTTCTTAAAGCCCTATAGCCTCTCGTAGAAAAATACAGATGTCTCCGTACCGTTCCGCAAGACTCTACTAGACTCATTTTTGTGCATCGAGATCAACGAATCAAGGCTCTGATACCAACTTTTTTACGACTCAGACCATCGTGATTGGCACCCACACTAACCCTCCGGTGGGAGAACCATTTATACTAATTAGCTAATCAACTTTATCGAAATACTAAGGCATTTAAGTTACGGAAGCAAGTTAAATGCTAAGGAAAGAAATAGAGTTCCCATAAACTCCAAACAAAAGTCTAATAATAATAAACTAACATTGAGGAAGTAATGCCTAGAACCTGAAAGTCAATGTACCAAAACATCTAACAATGAACCAAAGTCTAAATAGGAAGGGTTACAACCCCAAACTAACTAACTAACAACTAACTAGAAAGTCTAAGTCAGATATGTGGACATACACGAAAGGAAAACTCATGGCAGCCTGGAAGAACTGGCTCACCCTTGAATTCGATCGGCGATCACTGATCTTCTAAACGAGGTCAGTCAATAGCCGTCTGAAGATGCCTTGTACTCAACAAAGAAAGAGCAAATACAGTATTAGTACACAACCACAGTGTACTGGTAGGATCACGCGGTTATCCCACTAAGTGCAGCATACATAACCCATTACAACAATATAATCACATGCATATATTAAACATATACAATACTATCAACATTTACGAACAAGGTACAGTTTCACATTTCTCAAGATACACAATTATATCAAATTATTGGTCATCTCATGGAACCCAAACCCAACACTTTTAGCATACCGGAACGTGGTACCCGATCCAATGTTTATGCCGGAACGTGGCAACCGATCCAAGTTAGTGGGTCGGAACGCAACACCCGGTCTATTCAACAAGCCACAATCGCAATCACAAGTATATTTCTCATAATCATACAAACAAGTCATGATCCATGGCATTCAAAATTCATATATCCTCATTTACAATTAATGTGATCAATAATGCAACATTCGCATACATACTTGTATCATAATGAAGCAAGAACAAACATACATCACACAATCATAGAATCACAACCATCACCTACCTCGAAACAAGCTTGAAACCCTTAAGAAACTTGATCCTTCCCTTTCCGGATTCGTTCCGCTTGTTCTTGGTCTACAAACAATCGTAATAACACGAAAATCAATAAACAATCATCAATTACCCTAATTACTAACAATTTATCAATCCTAGATCATACCCATGATCCCAATATCCAAATTAGGGTTTTTCCCACCATAATTCTTATATCAAAGCTCTTCCCCATCAATAATTGCCCATTAGATTACGTTTCACGAATCGAAAAATGGATTCGGGGAGTGAAAATCTTACCTTTAGCCTCAAGAAGGGTGGAAAACTGACAAGAAAAGACCTGGGTTCGTTCCTTAGCTCTCAAATTGAAAAATTGCAGAATAAAATGTTTTTGGGGTTTATTTACTACTTTAAGTCGCGTCTGGCCCGCCACAACGGTCCTTACTCCGCTACAGCGGCCCCGCCCTGGCGGCAGAAATCCCCACCAAAGCAGCTTGCACGAAACAGTGAGCTATTTTAATAAATCAATTACCCCCATTTCACAACACACCTTCAACCAACGACATTCAGAAACTACATGTTCACACTAAGATCAATTTCGGGCGTTCTACTCGCCCGAATTCAATTCTGTAAAGTCGTACGAGTTTCCTTAACGACTTATCTATCTACTCATGTAATCAAAACCATAATTAAATCACCCGATTGTTACCAGATTTCCCTACACCTTAATGACTCCGATTTCGTCCAAATCAAGACTAGGTTGAGAAATTTCAAGTTACTACGGAAAAAAATTTGGTCCAAAAATTTTTTCCGTTGTCTTTTCTATAACGACGAAAACCGGTCGTTACAGTTGTGGACATGTTGACTCCTTTATTCATTTATTTTTTCGCAATATGAATCTCAAAGATTATAATAAAAAGTAATTGTTATTTTTCTTTTCGATGAATATAATATTATTATTTTTTGGAAATACTTGTCGAATTCAGAGGTAAAATGGAATTAAAGCTATGATAACTAGTTGAATAAGTGCATTTGCAAGAAAGGTGCGGGATAAGTTAGAATAGAAATAGTACTTTCACACATTAAAATTTAGGAATTTAATTATTAAAATTCAAAGCCGCTAATTTTTACTCTTTTCATTCATTTTTATTTGTCCAATATACTAGAAAATAGTTATCCAATAATACGTGTCCAGTTTGAAAAATAAAGAAATAATTTACCCTTTTGTGTCTATTTTACCCTTACTATTAAGGGAAAATTACGCGGATAAGAAAATATATACTAGTTAAATTAGTTAACATAGCTATAGTTTGAATCAATTACGGCTCACAACTTAATTTTAGCTATATTTTCGTCGCCTCTCTCCTTTTTTCCTCTCTCTCGCCTCTCTCTTTTTTATACATATATAAATACAAATTATACATATAAATCAATTATAGACATATATACAAATATAATTAGTCTCTCTCCACTCTCTGCCTCTCTCCTTCCTCTCCCAATCTTGTTCGGCCCTCTCTCTCAATCTTACTCACCAGATATACAAATACATATGTGTACCAGCTACATATATACAATTTATCTGACAGATATACATATACAGTTCGTCTCTCTCCACTCTCTTCCCTTTCTCGCTCGCCTCTTACCATCAAAAAAAGCATTAGTTAAATTTTTCCTATATTATCCTTGAAACTAATTCTTTTTTTAGAGTTTGAAGAAATTTTTTTGAGTAAATTACTAAAACTATTATGTTATTTATGCTTTCTTAATATGCATATAAAAATACTATGGAAGGAATATTTATTAGAATATTCATATTAATTACTAGAGTTAGGCAGTAGCAATGGTAGTTGTGGGGCTCCTAGAGGATTTAATTACTTGACCAACGACTTATGACCAAATAATGAAGTCGTTGAAAATTTTCATCTCTCACTCTGTCGGCTTGTAGGAGTTTTGCCACGAATTGTTTTTTACTTTTTTTGGGATAATTTTAGAGATCTCCCCTCAGGTTTGACTTCGTAACACTCACCTTCCTTGTAATTTGTAATGTTATACTTGCCTCCCTTTATTTGAGTTTTTAGTAACAATTCATTTGATTTATTAATTATTAATATAAAAATATAATGATATGACTAATTTACCCTTTTTAATATATCCTATTTTGTAAAAAAGTTTTTTTTCAAAAAAAAATTGTTATTAAATAAAAAATTTCTTCTTTCATTAAGAATATTTTTCATCTTCCATTAATCCATTCTGCTAAACATGTTTTAGAGTTGATGTCACCGATTTGTTTGTCTAATTTTACTGAAAATGAAGAATTTCTTATCAAATGTTGAAACTTGAAAATTGGACTAACTCAATTTTCATATCGACTGGAATGCAAACAAATTAACATACATTTTGTTCTAATTTTGATCATTTTCTTTTCCTGTTCAGTAATTAAGTCATCTTAAAATATTATATTTTTATTGACACTATTATAAGTGATTTTATCGTGAATTGCATAAAATTATAAATTCATTTAAACAAAATGGTTTCGATGGAAGATGAAAATAAATCGATTATCAACAAATTTAAAAAAATAGAATTTTGAAGAGGGCAAATTAGTCAGATTATACTTTTTTATATTAATAATTAATAAGTGAAATGAATTGTTACCAAACACTCAAAATAAGGGAGGTAAGTATAATATCGTAAATCACAAAGGAGGTGAATGTTATTGAGTCAAACCAGAGGGGAGGTCTCTGAAATAATCCCTTTTTTGAATTAAATTTTGAAAAATACATTTAGTTATAAAATTTAGAAATTCAATACCAAGTTAAATTTGAGAACTTTCAAAAATTTGAAAACACCGAAAGGATTGTATCACTTTTTTCAATTTAAATTATTCACAAAAAAATAAAAAATAATTTAAATTTTTTTATAATCAAATATAATTTCAATTTTTAAATATACCATTTTCAGTTTAAATGTATTAATTTTTCCAAATTTTATAATGAAACATGATGAAAAGTCTACTTAATTTAATGAGTGAAGTGTCAATAACACACTTAAACTATCTTTTTTTTTAGTTTATATCTAAACTATTGAAAGTTTGAGTTTAATAACTAAACTACGAGAAAAACACTTCTCTCTATCATTACACTTCATTGATGGTGTGTGCACTATACTCTATTTTATTTTAAAAGATTGCTACATTACACTCTGTACTGACAAAATATTTCATTTGATAAAATAATAAATAAATTATTAGTATTAGTTAAAATTTAAAAATTATTTTTCTTAGAAAAAAAGGTAAATTTTCTTTTAAAAATTTTTTTTAAAAATTTTTTTTTACTTCATCCCCCTTTTTCCAATTTTTTTTTTTAATTTAAAAAAAATCCTACATCACCCCATTATCCAAGTGGTATTTTACACACACCACTTAGATGTGTTTTCAAAGTAATAGTTTAGATATAAAATTCACGCTCTGAATAGTTTTGTTATGAAACTTTTAAAAAAGGATAGTTAAAATATGTTTTCGATACATGACTCTAATTTAAATTTTATCTGAATTGGCTTAAAAGCTGATCAAACATATTTTTAAGTCACTTTTAGCTTTTGAAAATGTTTGACAAAGTTAAAAATATTTTTTTTCAAACAGTTAAAAACCAAAATAGAACTCCCCTGGATTTTATTTTTTTGAGTTAAAAATCATTCGATGTTATTTGACTTAGAAACTTTTTTTTTCAACTTATCCAAACAAGCTCTTAATCTTCCTTTTTTCAGCTTGTGTTGAAGTATATGGAAAAACTATATATATGATGGTGTTTCTTATAAGAAACCATATCAATAGCAGAGCAAATCAACAATGAGTCATAAGATTTTGTTCCTTTGTCCTTTATTCGTCGTGTTAATATTCACCCAGAAAATCGATGCTGTGGATTACTCTGTGACCAACACGGCGGCAAACACCCCTGGGGGTGCCCGTTTCAATTGAGATATCGGAGCTCAATATAGTCAGCAAACACTGGCAGCTGCCACTTCCTACATATGGAATACCTTCCAGCAGCAGAATTCTCCAGCTGACCGCAAAAATGTACCAAAAGTAAGCTTGTTCATCGATGACATGAGCGGTGTAGCTTTTGCCATCAACAATGAGATTCATGTAATCATGTTAGTGCAAGGTACACATTAATAAACCCTCATGAATGCATGTCTCAAACTTACATATAAAAAATTCTCAGTAGAAACGATGTGCACAAAGTTGTATGATGTCCATATTTATTATTAAGTTTGTAGGCAGACGCGGACCCGCTCTGGTAAGTGGGGGTAAGTCGACCTGTTAACTTCAAAAAAGATCATATATATATATATATATATATATATATATATATATATATTTAGATCATATGTGGAATACTATTATTTTTAAAAATTTATGTTAATTTATGTATTTGTAGGAACTACCTACAAAGGAGCAATTGATGATGTTGATATGATCCTACAAATACTTGAAAATTGTGGTTATTCCAATGATAGGTTTTACATCCATTGTGATGCTGCACTATATGGGTTAATTGTCCCCTTCATCAACCATGTAAGGATATTAATTACTTTAGTCCATTATTTTCTTTTAAGGGAACAAATAGAAAATGACACGTGTCTCTTTGTATTCATCAATAGGCGAAAATAATTACCTTCAAGAAGTCAATAGGCAGTATTTCAGTTTCAGGCCACAAATTTTTGGGATGTTCCATGCTTTGTGGAGTTCAAATAACAAGGAAAACTTACATTGCTACTATCTCAAAAAGAGTTGAGTATATTGCCTCAATAGATAATACAATTTCTGGAAGTCGAAATGGTTTGGCACCAATATTCTTATGGTACAGTTTAAGCATGAAAGGTCATGTCGGATTGCAACAACATGCCAAAATGTGCTATGAAAATGCTAGGTATTTGAAAGACCGGCTTCATAAAGCAGGAATTAGTGCTATGCTCAATGAGTTAAGCAATATCGTGGTGTTTGAACGACCTTGTGACGATAAGTTCATTCGTCGTTGGCAACTATCTTGCACAAGAGATACGGCACATGTTGTGGTTATGCCAGGCACAACAAAAGAAATCATAGACAATTTTTTCAAGGATTTAATGCAAGAGAGGGAAAAATGGTGTGGAATAACTTTGGCTCCTTGTCTAGCAGATGATATAGGTTCTCAAAATTGTCTATGCTCCTATCACAACATGCATCACTAAAATTCCGTTGGAATGGTCTTGATTATGGAGTATGTTGGAGTGACTCAAAAATTGTTATTAGAGTTTGAAAATAAATTTTCATGTGTCTTTTTATTTGATTTTTTAAAATTTATATTTTGAAATGAGAAGTGTCTCATTATCATCTTGTTTGCAACAAATTTTGAATATGTGGAAAGTAAATCAATCATAAATAAAATCTGAAGAAACAAGAATATTATTGATAGAACAACTTGATTCTTCTCTATGGATTTCTCCGTGGTTCGAGGGCTATTAGTAATGTATTTCATGAACATACGAGACCACATCGTCTTGATCTCTTTAGGAATATCTCATGAATTTTATGAAATTTTGGAGATTTTGATCTTTAGGAATATCCAAGAGACAATATTTGATGCATCTCATGCCCCCCCCCCCCCCCCGGATGTCAAAGTTACCTCTTCAGTTGCTGGAGAACATCCTGGTACCTATGCATGTCTTTATGGTGTTTAGATGGTTTACAAGACAATTGCAGCCAGTTTTTGCCGTATAACGAAAATAAATGTACTTTGCCTGTCTTTACTTTCTGTATTCCAGTTTAAAGATTGCAAATCATGTAATCTAGTTTCAAATAAGCTGATGATATTATAGTCACCAAGTTCTTATTCTGTGTATCCTTTGTTTGGAATTTCTCATCTGCAGATGATGTTTGTTTGCCATTTTCTTAGATTGTGTCGTTTTCTGTGGTTACATCATACTACTCATCAACAATTTGAACGATAAACTTACAAATAAAGTACAGTGCGAAATAGAGCTATTAAGTATAGTAAAGGATAAAATAGAATTATTAAAAAGTACACAGACAAAATGGGGGAAAAGAAAGCAAATGACATGATTACATCAAATTGATCATTACAACTCTATTGTTACATAACATTATATTCAAACTAACAATAATACAATGCAATAGATAACAACCATCCAAACAAATTGTAAACAATCTCCAACCATCACTTTGCTTGCATAATAAAATCCTTAAAATCATGCAAATTAGCAATTGAACCAACTGGAAAATTAGCATTTCTAAATTTGTCACTTAATTCTTCAACTCTATCATGAACTTGTTTATCCTCCATTAATCTCTTAATCCCTTGTATAATCTCATCCTTCTTAACCTTTTTCAACCCAATATTTTCTCTAATTGATGATACCATATAACCAATCTTGAGATGACACACAATAGATTTTGCATTATAAAAATTATCACCTCTAATTGGCCATGCCAATAAAGGTACCCCTTGTCCAATCGCTTCCATAGTCGAATTCCATCCACAGTGAAACAAACATCCGCCAGTGGACGGATGACTTAAAATCAACAATTGTGGGGCCCATCCATGTATAACCAAACCTCTATTTCCAACTTTATTTTCCAAGTCATTAGGATAATAATCTTGATTCTTGGAAATTACCCATATGAAATTTTGACTTGATAGCTCTACTAGTGCCTTTGAAATTTCTTCATGTTCTTGTAAAGTTGGTAAAAGTTCACTACCAAAAGAGATGTAAATTACTGAATTTGATGATTTTGTGTTTAGCCAATTGAGTACTTCATCTTCTGAATAATTTGATTTTTGACTTGAATTATTAATTGTTCTAATGTCTTTGTCATGGATTAGGGATTTAGTGGATGTAAGTGACCAAAATTTTTCTGGTAGAAGGCCAATTCCATAAATTGGAAGTCTTGTTTGTTTGGCTAAATATTCCAAGAATGTGTGTTCTAGTACATCATATGTGTTCACAAGAATGGCACTTGTAACCTTTACCTGTTAGAATCCAACAAAGAAGGAATATGAAGACATAATTGTGAATGCAGAAACACATCTAAATTATGGTGAAATTATCGATTATACATTTTTAAAACCACTATTAAAAAGTCATTATTTTTCCACCGAGTTTTTACTGAAAAATGTAAAGTGGTTGTTCCTACAAATGTTTTGATTGAAATGGTGAGAAAAGAAAAATTAGTACTCCTTCTGTTTTAAAAAAACGAAGATATACTTTTTTTTAAAATCTGTGAAAAAAAGAATTGACCTTTTTCTTGTTTTGGAAATATTTTAATTTCAATCAGGTGACATGTTTAAAGCCACAAGATTAAAGAATATTTTGGTACATTTGACATAACTTTAATCTAGAACCATAAGATTAGAAAGTCTTCTTTATTTTTTAAACTCCATGTCAAATCAAACTAGCTAGATCATTCTTTTTTAAACGGAGGAAGTAATGTTTTCGTACGGAAAAATTAGGAAATTTCTTACTATTTCGATGAGAATGTGTTTTTCACCATGTGTTTTCTCAGTGAGCTGATTCTATAGAAAATGAGTGAGAAAATCATGTTCTACACCACATAAAGAAAAATATATTACTTAAATTAATATTAATTACCTCTTGGACCCAAACTGGCTCATCACCAGGTTGTGTTGGAAAAGATTTCTTCTTTGTACCAATTAATGGTTCCTCTGATGAGTTATAGTATCTCCTTACTATATCACCATAATCCATGCCCATTTCATCGGGTAAACCCGGAAGAAACCGGGTTTCACCTGATAGGCGGATAACAAAAATTATTAGTTACATAATATTTATTTATTTTTATGCGAAATATAAATATATCGTATGTAGTTATTTCAGTATATATACAGATATTACCTTAATAATTACTTCGTGGAGATAAAGATGTTTTTGAAAAGCCTTCAACTCAAGTAACATATATAGAGGTAAAACAAGACATAACAAATAATAGAGAAAGCGTAGTATACCATACAGACTAAAATAATGTGATAGGTAGTAGGCTCCAATTTCCAAAGGCAGACTCACCCCTCTAAGTGGGTGTGCACGTGTACCCGTTAACTTTTATATATATATATATATATATATATATATCTTGAAAAATTGACAGAAACTAGAATATAATTAACAGTGCAATCAAGAAAAGCATACGAGTGTTCTTGTGCTATTGGTATAAGCTAGAGGAACCATCCATGAGACCAGGATTTGAATCTATTGCTGAAGCTATTTTTTCACTGTTTTTATTTTAAGTAGTTGAAAATATAATATTGATGCACCCAAAATCTTTAAATTTTGGATTCACCTCTGTTTGTAGGTCACTCAAGTTTGATTCCCCATATCCTCCTTTTTGTTGTATGATATATGATTTGCCTATTTTATTTTAAATCTTGGCCGCCTAAGCTCTAATTTCATAAAAAAAAAAAAAATCATTTTAATTTAAAAGTATAATTATAAAATAACATATTTTTTTTGCTTAGTTTGATTATTATTTTTTTGTAGTGCATCCGATCATCGATAAAAAATAGTAATTTGTGTACTATTCAAAATTTGAACGTTACGTTTGTGTTTTCAGGTATATCCAAGGTTACTCTGGGGACGTTAAGAGAGAGATCACTAGTGTATTATACCACGAAAGTTCTCACATTTGGCAGTGGAATGGAAATGGTAAGGCTCCTGGAGGATTAATTGAAGGGATTGCTGATTATGTGAGGCTCAAAGCTGGTCTTGGTCCAAGCCACTGGGTGAAACCAGGTCAGGGTGATCGGTGGGACCAAGGCTATGATGTGACTGCTCAATTTCTTAGTTATTGCAACAGTTTAAGAAATGGATTTGTGGCACAACTTAACAAAAAAATGAGAAATGGTTATAGTAATCAGTTCTTTGTTGACTTACTAGGAAAGACAGTTGATCAACTTTGGAGTGATTATAAAGCTAAATATCGCAATTAACTTTACCTATTTATGTACCAATATTACAAGGCTATGCATGTGTCTCATGGCTTTTTTAGGATATTATAGTGACAACAATAATATAATAAAAATAAACTTTCAAGGGGTTCATTTTACAACTTATTTCATTCGTGTGACTAATTGGTTAGCAATTCCAATGCAAGCATCCAAGTATATTTGTTGAAATTACTTATCATTCAGATTCGGGTAAAAAATATTCTTAAATTATGTGAAATTGAACAAAAATGTCATTACTGAATAGTTTGGTTTAAAAATACCCTTATAGTCCATAGTTTGATCCAAAAATGTCTCTATTGTTACTTAATAGGTCAAAAATGTCCATATATATATATATATATATATTCCTTTACATTTTTTAACACAATATGTTTCTAATGACAGTTCTTTTTGTTAGTAAATGCTTGTCCTAGTTCAATTCGAAAAATATTAAGAAATAAAATATTTCTTATTTTATTAGATTTTTTATCGTTATCTAGATGAAAATTAATGATGGAGTTAGTATGATCTTATATATATGACTTTCAATTAAAAAGGTACATGTAGTTATTCTATTTTTAAATGATAAAATGAGATTAAGAAGAAAATAAAAATGTATTTTTTTTATTTATTAATTAAAGTGATTTTAATAAGAAAAGAGACAAGAATAAAAAAAATTTAAATAGTATTTTTTATCAGGAATAAAATGTGCTTAAAAATAAAAAAATATTTATCACGAAAAGGAACATTTTTTACTCGTTAAATAACTATAGGACACTTTTAGGTCAAACTATTAGGGGCAATAGTATTTTTGGACCAAACTATTGATTACAGAAGCAATTTTAGACCAAACTATTTATTGAAGACATTTTCATTTCACATCACTCTTTTTTTGCGACAATTTTTACTCTTTTCCGTTTATGATTTGTTAGTCAATTTAAATTGGTTTATGTTGAATTATTTATTTGTGTTACGCTGAAAGTTTTGGTTTAATATTGAAGCAGTAAGCTCTCTTTAAATTCTTCAATTATATGTGATTTTAGTTTAGTTTATGAATTTGTTTCAATTTGTAAGTAAAAGCTCTGCTCTTTTATAAACAAAATAAATGAACACCAGGATAAAATAAGATTGTTAAATAGCTTAAAGTTGGCAAAATTTTGAATTGGTTAAGTAGCATCTTTGGTTAAAGTTGACTTTAATTATGTATTCCAGCTGTGTAAAAAAGGAACGTTTAAAGGTGGTACTAGCACATCATATTCACCCCGCAAGTTTCTTACTCTAGACTCTAGACAAATAGGTAATGGCTGCTTAAGTTATTTTTATTGAGAAATAGTGACATAAATTAGATTAATAATTAATGAGTTGAAATTCATTTTTTGACTTCTTGTTAATTTTTTTTCTTTCCTGTTTTTTTTTCCATTTTGACCCATGTTATATAAAATGGAGAAGGACCTAAAATACCCTTGAACTCAGGGGCGGATCTACATGGAGGTTAGGGGTTCATCCGAACCCCATTCGTTGGATATTACACTGTATATATAAGGTCAAATTCTATTTTCATGTATATATGTTAAAATGAACCCCCTCAACGCATGTAAAGTGGCTAGCTTAGTGGTAAAGGAGGAATTCAAGAATTCGCCGGGACGTCTTGGGATTGATTCTACGTAACAACACTTACCTTGAATTTTTTTTGTTTTCTTCATTTGGAAAATCAAATAGCAAGGCTGAGATGGACTCAACATTTTTGGGCTGGAGCTTTATTATTATTTTTTCATTTTTTTTAATGTTATTTCTCCTTTTCAATATTCATTTGTTCGAATTTATTAGTCATATTATTTTCATTTTTTGTATTTTATTCTTTTTATCTCCATTGCTCATTTTATTTTTACGTAACTCTTTTTATATACTAATTCAAAGGAACTTTTTAAAAAACTGTCAATTATTCTTATACTTGAAATTGAGATAGAGAAAAAATATTCTAAAGATAAGGTAAACTAAGAAGTTCAATGGCAAGAAGTCTGGACGTCCTAGCAACATGGAGAGGAAGGCAGAAACTGCCAAAAGTAATGGTTGCTACATATGCAGTGGGCCGCATGGCTACGCAAGGTGCCATGAACTGAAGAGCCTTGGTGCTATCCTGCAAGAGCGGAAGGAGAAGGATGCACAAGAGCAAGGACAAGGTGTAGAGATGACGCAGTTGGGCTTGATAGGACTATGTGGAGCCATCACGAAGCATCCAGGAAAGTCAAGAGAATACGATGCGCAGTATGTCAACATCACGATTAATGGAAGACCTACTCGTGTTATGGTCGACACGGGTGCTGAGGCCAACATCGTGACCAAGATGACAGCAACAAGGTTGGGGCTGAGTTACGGTCCAAGTAATGCCCATCTTAGGACGATCAAAGCACCACTGACTCCCATGTGCGGAGTCGCACATGTAGTAAGTATCACACTAGGAAAGTGGCAAGGTAAAACCAACTTCACTATCGCTCCGTTGGACCTCTTTGATATCATTCTAGGGCAAGAGTTCTTCCAAGAGTGTCACGTGGTAATCGATCCTTACCTCCAACGACTTCTGGTCATGGAGAAAGAAGGATAATGAATGGGTGCCCCTGGTTAGGGTACCAAAGACGGAAGGACAAATCCGAATAACATCCATACAACTCATGAGAAGCCTTAAGAAGAAGGATTCGGTGTTTATAGCCACCATTCCAAGTTAGAAAGAAGACAATGGTGCTAAAGAGTCCTTGCCACCATACATGGAGAAGTTTCTAGAAAAGAACAATGTCGTGATGCCAGAGGTGCCACCAAGGCGCTTGCCTCCTAGGAAAGAGGTAGATCATAAGACCAAGTTAGAAGAGATAAAGAAGCAGTTGAGGGAGTTGCACGAGGGCATTGATCGAGTCAATGGACTACTGGTCGCGCATACGAAAAGACAAGACTCAATTGTCCATGCAGCAGCAATGCGACGCGGTTGTCACATCAATAGGTGGGGGAGAGTGTCATGACCCACCACTTTGCCATTCAAATTTGGCATAAAATAAGGAGGAAGAATCTAGAGTTATGGAGAGGTTAGTGGAAGACTCTTGAATTCCCTAGACCTTTCCTTAGAAGATTCTAGAATGTCTTAGAAAATATCTTAGAAAGCCTTAGAATTCTCTAGACTAGTAGAGAATTCTAGAAGAGAGACTAGATATTTTCCAGGAAGGCTTTAAAATTCTCTAGAGTTGAAGACAATTCTAGAATATGGACTAAAATGTAAATATGTAGGGACTTATAAAGTAAATATTATTTATACTTAGGCCCCTTGGATTGTAGTATAAATAGAGGGGCTCTCATTTGTAAATCATCCAACCAAGTGTAAAGAAATACAAAGCCTTCTTTCAGAGCTCTCTTAGTCTTTCTTTACATTCTCTTAGTGATCTTAGTTTCGAAGGGCTTACTTAAGCTTACAAGATTGTGAAAGGATCGTGAGTAAGTTATCGAGTGCCGCACAGAGCTCTAGTGAAAGTCTAAGTCCGTGACAATATTCTCCCTAGTAAGTTTGATATGAAAGATCTAGGAGTTGCCGATTTGATATTAGGAATTAAGATTCATAAAACTCCTCGCGGTCTAGCATTGTCTCAACCTCATTATATTCGAAAGGTACTTGAAAATTTCAAGTACTTGAATTTCAAAAGGGCAAAGACCCCAATTGATGTGGACCTTGATCTTGCTAAGAATAAAGGTGAAAGTCAGTCTCAATTGGATTATGCCAGAGTATTGGGAAGTTTGGTGTACGTCATGAACTGTACACGACCATACATAGCATGTGCTATAAGTAAAATGAGTCAATACACAAGTAATCCCACTCAAAATCATTGGATGACAATGAAGAGGGTTTTGGGGTACTTAGATTACACTCAAAACTATGCTTTGAATTACAACAAATATCCAACCGTTGTTGGATATAGTGATGCAAATGGGATTACTGGATCTTAAACTAAATCCATGAGTGGATATGTTTTCACTGTGGGTGGAGGAGTAATATCTTGAAAATCATCCAAACAAACATGTATAGCTCTCTCTACAATGAAGTCTAAATTCATCGCCTTAGACAAGGCTGGTGAAGCAGCTGAATTACTTCGAAATTTCTTATAAGATATTCCATTTTGGGCCAAACCAATGGCCCCTATATGCATACATTGCAATAGTCAAGCTGCAATAGGAAGGACTGAAAGCGTTATGTTTAATGGCAAGTCTTGTCACATATGACAGAGACACAAATCTGTTAGACAACTACTCTCTAGTGGAATTAACACGATTGACTATGTAAAGTCAAAGGATAATATGTCGGATCCACTTACAAAAGGCCTAACTAGATAGGGAGTTGAGAGATCATCGACGAGAATGAGACTATGGCCGAGGACAAGTCATCGTGTACCTAGAAGACTGAAGATCCGAAGATCTAGGTTCAAGGAGATCAAATAAAGTCATATATGACGGCTCAACATTGTCACAAATTATTTTATGGTCCATTATCATGATGAGATAATGTTCAGTAACCAGGATAAAGGCATTAGGACTCTTTAATAGTTTCTAAGTTTGATACAGGGTATATCAAATAGTGTATCTACGGGATAACACATTTAGAAACCACCTATGTAAATGTTAAGTGTAAGTCGCTTCAAGGAGAATTCGGTAAGGCCAATTCTCTAAGCACTTATTAACCAAGACGTGTTCATGGATGAAACGAACAAAATAATGAGAACCAAAAACGTACAATTCAAGGTTTGATTGTGTGACTTATGTTGTCTAGGTATACACCAAATCTCGACGATTCAAAGATATCAAATCTATCGATTGACTGAGTATATCTGATATATGTTCACTACGGAAAGTTCAAGGGAAACCTACTTATCCAGATATAATAAATCATTACTTACGAGACACATAAGTTTTTCATGCATATGTTTTAACAATAGTCATTCCCCATTCATGTGGGGGATTGTTGGGTTTTAGCAAGGTGTGAATGGGAAATAAGAATGAATGAGAAATTAGAAAATATGGGGAACCAATTTGGAGGGAAAATGAAAAGTCATTTCTCTCATATTACTGAAAGAAAGGAAATGTGTTGTCCTTATTTTAGGAAACACTTAATTTATCTCTTAAAGGTTTAAGTAGAAGGTGCCCCCTCGCGTCGTCGTCGTCACTCGCTCGGCCTCGGTCTCGGCTTTGGCTTTGGCATTGGCTTTGGCAAATGATGTGATTGATTGATAATTTTTTAAGCAAAATTTATTTAATCAATCTCATTAATTAATTTTCTTTTTCTTAAAAATTAATTCAGAATGTTAATTAATTAATTAACAAAATTATGTAAAAATTCGTGTGTAACGGTAAAGTCGTTTAGAAGGGACTTGTTCCTTCTGAACAGACATTTCTTTTCCCAAAAGACACAAACATTCGGGAAAGACATGTCTGAACAAATGTGTTCACACTCTTGTCCGAACAGACACGTTCCTTGCTGCAATTGGCTATAAATAGAGAGATTTCTCTCATTTTTCAACCACTGAAAACTTTCTCTCTTCTCCATACATTTTCTTAAAAATCAATTTGTCGATCGACTAAGTCTGTGTGTGCTCTTGTTGCTGTTCTTTGAGTTCACTGAAATTATTGAAGCTTGAGGTACAGCTACTTTTTTTATAGTTAATTTGTTTTATCTTGGGAGGAATTAATCTACAATCTCGGGTACTTGAGAGGATTAAATTTCTTAAGGATACATAGTGGGTTCTGTGAACTCATATTATTTATTTTCTGTCTATTTCATCTAATCTGTTTCTGTTTTTACTAACTTGAATACAAGAGATAGCAGAAAGTTGTGACAAACAAAAAAAAGAGTTTGCTAGCTTAATAAAAATATGAGCTATGTGACTAACATCCAGACTTGATATTATGGTTGCAGAAAAAGTACTTCGCTGGTACAAGCAAACAAGATGAGAAAATTGGTGCTATTTGTTGAAAGTAAGAAAAGCAAATTATATTGCGTGTTTATCTACTATGGAGGTTGAAGTAAAAAAAATTAAGCTTCAATAAGTGAAAAATTGAATTGATTTTACTATATCAAACACTTCAATTTGAGAAAATAATTTTTCAAATTTTAATTTATTGTGATAGCACCAATATTATTGGTAGAGTACAAAATCATTATTAAAACGGTAAATTCAGATTCATGAGGAAAAAACACAATATTGTGAGATCATATTGATCAATGGTATACCATCAATATTAATTGTGTTAAAATTTGTGACAATCTTATAGATTTGTAAACTAAGGCCTTAGCAAGATAAAGAGTTTGAAACACATCGAGGGGAGGGGGATGAAATTGAAGCTCATAAATTTCTGAGTCATATATGAGGAAATCCAACCTGGAGAATAGAGATCCTATAACCAAGTTCAATGGGAAGAACGAATCATATGATGACTTATTGTGAAATGCACTAATATTAATTTTATTCAATCACTATGATGTAAGCGCATTTATCCTATAATAATTTGTGGAGGTTGAGTCTTTGAACTCTTAATGAAAGTTTGTATCTCGTATAAGTGGGGTATCAAATTATAGGAGCACTCTTGACAGATTTCACCTATGTGAGTGAGAAAGTAGACCACTTTTTATGAGAATGAGCTTGTTCTCAAAAACACTCATGAAAATCGGGATAACACAAGACTATAATGTGCTGGCTAAAAAAACTTCTGTCAATATCTTGATTGTTGTGTGTAAGCAATGATACTTTATTTCCCTTAATCAGTCATAGTCAAGTCAGGGACCACTACTGACTCTGGAGCAAAGATTATTGGTTTACTAAGTGAAGGTTCGATGACATTTAAATATTAATAAAAATATATTATATGTCACATTATGTATCATGTTATGTATAGTGGTGGACATTACATTTCTGCTTCTTTACTCTCATCAATTGTGGAATAAAGTGGTCATTAATTGTTAGAAACTTATGTAACCACCAACTCTTCATTTCACCCATTATTCTATCTTTATGTCTTGTAACTTATGTAACATTTGAGCCATTCATTTGGCAAATTAATACCCACTATATTCCTATTCATTGCAAGGAAGAAGTCATCACCTATAAATAGTGTGGTCTTCCTTTGTGTTGGATATAAGAATAAATAAGAAGAGAAATAATGTAAGTACAGATGAGAAGTTTATATTGAGGTTAGTGTAGTGAAAGAGAGAGTTGAGACAAAGAAAAATATTTTAAGTCTTCAACTATATTCACTATACAAAAGAGAGTATTTGTATGTTGAAGGAAGGTGTTCTTTTTGTGGAGCTTTGAACTCTTCAACTAATCCAGAGTTGCTTGAGTTGTACGACGTTGTTGGGCTGTTGTATCCTGGAGGGGACAAGTCAAGAGACATACTGATGGATCGGTGTAGATTATGTTGCAGCAGGCTTGAGTCTCCTTAAAGAGAGCGAGATATCCATGCCTCAACCTAAATACTTATTTATTCATTTTTTGTCATTTTATTTTCAACTGTAATTTATTGTATTTGTGGTATATTACACCAACATTGCATAATAAAGATGGAACCCAAAAAAACAAATACTAATTGGAAGCACCAGATAACAATTTACCAAACTCCTCCAAATGTTGGTGGAAGAGAGAACGAGACAATAACCAAATTCTCGTAGCCGAAAATAGGTGTCTTTCTCAACGGTGGTTTGTTGAACAAACCCCACTTGATCTTGATTGGAAATAATAATAGGTGTCGAAAAAGCAAGATCAACAGAAAGCGAAGTCGATCACGGCAGATATACTTCCTGCCCACTCAGCCAAAAAGTTTGATATGAATGGAGTCACCGGAACATGAGACTCTCACAAGAAAATTACTATTAACTTCTAACGAAAAAACAGTGCCTCCCGACTATGGAGATTACTCAACTCCAACTACGCAAGCTAACTTAGTCGAAGCTACAATTGGCTCTTATACCATTTACTATAAAAGTAAGGAATAATTTCAATGTATATTACCCAAAGAATATAATGATTTAAATATAGGTAAAGAAAGGCGAACTAAGGTAACTAGATGCCTAAATTCCTAAAAATAAGCTAGAATATTATATACAAGGAAACATATAATTTTATTATTTTCTAACATGCATGTTCTCCACTTTCCTATATTATGAATTCTCCCTCATTTTTTCATTCTAAGGGGTCATTTGGTAGGCCGCATCAGATGAAATAGTCTATGTATTATGTATGGTATTATTTAATCCTATGTTTGGTAGGAATTTGAACCTATGTATAACTAATTTGTTGATTAGTTATACATCGTACATGGTATTATAGGATGTATTACTAATACCTTCCATTTGGAGGTATTAGTAATACATATGATATAATACCATGGGATAAGTTTATGTAAAGACAAAAATATCTCTCAAATCATTAAATATTTTATTTATTTTCTTAATTTTATGTTTTATATTTGTACTAGTAAATTTATTTAAATAAATTAGCTTACAAATTGTTTAGAGAGAGTTGTTTGTTACTAAATGAATTCAATACAAATTTTGAAATGTGAGTTGTTTAACATTTACTAATTAAAAAGGCAAATACATCACTACATGACGTTTGTAATCTTAATTGAATGTGTGTGTGTGTGGGCAAATATGTATGTTTAAAATACGGTATTAAATAGTCTAGGGAGGTAATAGGTATCCTCATGAAAATTTAGTATCGCAACAACAAATCCGACCAAAGTTGAGGTATTTTTCATCTCCTTATCCCTTAAAACTACAACTTGCAATTTTTATGTGTAAATGTAGATGGTTTATCTAATTTTATCATTGTTGACCGTCTTTTCGTTTTAAAAGTAGATGGATTTTTTTTAATTGAAAATTGACATTTTGTGAGTGATCAATTTATTAAGATGACAAATATTTATCCTGAAATAATTCAAGTGAAAAAATAGCAACACATGACAACAAAAATGTTCTTCTCATAGCTAGTTAGAAGGCCATAAAAAATAATATTATCCGACAATTATCAACCTTGACCCAATTACATAATAATTCAAGAATATAATTGGAAAGAAGCTTTTTATAGAGTTTTAATCCAAACACAAGATGAGGTGGGAAACAATGAACCAAACATTTGATAAAAATAAACCACGCATTACTAAACCATGCACTACTAAACCCTGCATTACTATTCCCTACGTTATTAATCTTTGTACCAAATGACCCCTAAGATTTTTTTTTCTTTTTTGCTTTTATCTTGGAGTTCATCAACTGTTATAGTTCATTTTGAAAAACAATTCAAAACACATAAATATGGTTCAAGATATCATTCTTATTTTAGTTTTTTTTTTCCACAAAGTTGTGTGATGTCAAACACTTTAGCCCTATATATACATGAACTATGATTCTGTAATCGTTACTACTTTTGGCTAGATAAAGAGCCATGTCAACGAACCATTTTTTTAAGGAAAAAAGCAAAGAGTAAAAAATGAGGAATCTCTACCTTGAAGGTTGATTCTGGAGGAATCCTTGATTAGAAAGGCTCCGGAGTAGTGTAGAACTTGATGAACAATGCTAAAAATAGACAAGAAAAATATGTATATATTGAAACTTTGTTTTGTAACTTGTGGAACAATTGTTAAGTAGATGATGTCGCGTGTCCTTTCAATCGTGAAGGTCTGGTTCCTTTTTTAGGGGTGAATCCTCAGGGTTTTAATGCCCAACAAATGATTACCTCTTAATTTACATTGAATGAGTAATTTAAATGACATTTAGTTGTAACGGAGTAACGACTGATGTTGTCCGTTGACTCCTCCTTCGAGTGCTTGAATCCTTTGTCCAGTTTTATTCATTCGGGGTAGTGTTCCTTGTTCTTTCGGTATTTAGCTACTTCATACTTATCCCTCCATGTGCCTGCAATTAACTTGACCATCTTGCCTATTTTTTCCCTACACTTCACTGAAGCATGATGAATATTCTTGATATGATACAGTTCAAAACAGAACAAATCCTATTGCTCTTCAGTTTCATAATATCACAAATTGCAGATGAACAAACTCTTCATGCCAGATCTAGCATTTAAATAGCCTGTTTATTCATCATGTAAACATATATCTAATACAACTTTAATTATCGGAGACTCTGCTCTCATATTGTTAATGCTATTTCGTACATGACTACTTCAAAGATTTAAAGAATCATCAACTTTTTCTATGCTACATCTAACCTGGATCACAGTCAGGGCTAAACTTTGAGGTATATATATGCAACTGAAACTTCCTAAGGATGACTGAACTAACAATACCATACTAGGATTTGAAATGATTCAGATCGATTATCATTACAGTGATATCATCTGAATTACCCCTTGACACAGCAAGGTTTCCAAGTTCTCTGCAAGCAGACATAAGAGCATTGGAATGTTGCTTCATCTTCAAACCACTCATGTTTTCTTGATTTGGGCAATAAATTTTCATACTCCTCTTTGTTTGGTTCACCGTTGAAACTCGCCTAGCCTTTGCCGGAGGACCATCATTTTCGTTGCCAAATTCATCTTCACTTGTCATCCAGTTGTTGATTGTTTTCTTACAGCATGGAGAATGACCTTTCACTCTATTTGACTTGATTAGGGAAACTCGTCGTAACTTTGGTGAAGGACTTTTACTTACACAATCAATTTTGTCTTTCTTCCTTTTCATTTGAAGTAGCCACTTGCATGCTCTTTTCCCTCAGACATGACTGCATTATGAGATCGATGGCTTCCTGATTTCCCACCTAAACAACAACTTACATCAGAATCATTAAACAAAATGAGTTGGTCTCATCAAAAGCTACACGAGAAGTTTTCGTTATCTAACCTGATCCCAAATACCATCAGAAGTTAAAACAAGGTATTCCATATCCGGTGTCAAACTGAGTGTCTTGGTGTAAGGTTCAGCTGGTACCCAATCCTTCAAATGAGCATCTCCAATGCTTCGAGACACAGTAAGAACACCATGTACCCTCCAACCTCCTTTGTGAAGTTCTACATATCCTCCCTGCATCACAAAATTGAAGTTACATACACAATCAAGAGAGACGAGAGATGTATCTTTGATCTCTTTTTGAATTCAAGTAATGCTACCTTATCCTCTATTCTTTTCCTCTCATCCTCCCTTTCAGCTCTATGATCTCTTGTGAGGGCTTCGGTGACTCCATTTCTACATAGAACAGCTCTACAGTCTCCCAAATTTGAAATTATAATCTCCTTTCCTTCAATTAACGCCGTCACACAGCAAGCACCACTGCCTACACCCTGTTATAAATCTCAGTAAACATGTACATTGTTAAATGAACAACAACTATGCCTCAAAATCCCAACCAGATTGAGTAATTCTTTATTTGGGCTTAGGGCGACAACGTGAGCAAGTCATAATGCAGATGGACAAAATGGAACAAAACTTTCGTTCATAGAAATTTAATAGATTCCAAATAAGTATTTTTTCCTCCAAGAGAAGTAATTGCTTATTCAGATTGTTCAAACCAGGGGCGGAGCGAAGTGGTGGTTCGGACGAACCCAGTAGCTTTTCCATAGATTCTGTATTTGTTTTAGAAAATTAAATAAATATATATGTATATCAACTTGTGAATACTTAGACAAAATTGATTGACAGCTAAGTAGTAAGGAATACACTTTCCACGTTAAAGTTGTGGGTTTGAACCCCACTATCAACAAAAGTTAAAGGAAGCTATTGCAAACTGTTCAAACTGTTTGGTAGTTGGTACTATTGTATCTACTTAAGTTAGAAAAGCTGAAAAAGTAAAAGAAAAAGCTAGAATTTGCAAGGATTTTTTAATATAGAAGTTGAAGAAAGAATCTGAATTGTGGTTACCTGTTTCAAGAATTGGTGATCAGTTTTGATAGAAGCAGCTTTTCCATGAAATCTAACATCATTTTCTGTACTTTCTCTTACAAAATTTATTATTTTCTCTTGCCTAAACAGAAATGGGTATTACGTCAGTATGATAATATTTTAGAAAAGAGAAATAGTAAATTTTGTTGGAGAAACTAGAGAAAATGGTATTAGATTTTATGTAGTTCTTTCTTTGAAGCTAACAAAAAAAGACAATAATGGTAAATTTTGTTAGCCATGTAGGGTCAATAGTAAAATTTAACACTTACGAACCCAGTAGCTTTTCCATAGATTCTGTATTTGTTTTAGAAAATTAAATAAATATATATGTATATCAACTTGTGAATACTTAGACAAAATTGATTGACAGCTAAGTAGTAAGGAATACACTTTCCACGTTAAAGTTGTGGGTTTGAACCCCACTATCAACAAAAGTTAAAGGAAGCTATTGCAAACTGTTCAAACTGTTTGGTAGTTGGTACTATTGTATCTACTTAAGTTAGAAAAGCTGAAAAAGTAAAAGAAAAAGCTAGAATTTGCAAGGATTTTTTAATATAGAAGTTGAAGAAAGAATCTGAATTGTGGTTACCTGTTTCAAGAATTGGTGATCAGTTTTGATAGAAGCAGCTTTTCCATGAAATCTAACATCATTTTCTGTACTTTCTCTTACAAAATTTATTATTTTCTCTTGCCTAAACAGAAATGGGTATTACGTCAGTATGATAATATTTTAGAAAAGAGAAATAGTAAATTTTGTTGGAGAAACTAGAGAAAATGGTGTTAGATTTTTCGGAGTTCTTTCTTTGAAGCTAACAAAAAAAAACAACAATGGTAAAATTTATTAGCCAGGTAGGTCTAGAGTAAAATTTAACACTTTTAAGATAAAATATATATATATATATATATATATATATATGTTAGGTTTAGGGTAAAGTATCAAATGAACACTTTTTGTCATACATTAAAGACCATTTCAATCAAATAAAATATATCAAGGACCAAAATGAACATTTTTGTTATACATCAAAACTATTTCAATCAAATGAAATACATTAAGGACAAAAATAAAACATTACTCATACATTAAGGACCATAATGTCACTCCTACGAGTATTTCAGTTTCATAAATTAGGAAAGTGACGTTACACGTAAAAGACAAAACAAAAAGATGCATAAGGTTAGGAAAGTGAAGGTTGGAGAAAATAGTCCAATGTAAAACCCCACATATTAGCTCAGTACCAATTATGTGTTTATATGGGAGTCCTATTACGTACCTTTGTGAATTATATTAATTGAAATTAATTTCATCTTAAAACATCATGATTAGTACAGTCATGTCTTATGATAAAATACACACTTTACACACATATTTCATGAGAAAATGGTCAAAATTATATTTCACTTGATGATTGAAATATTTCTTTAAGTATAATAAAATGTGTTCATTTTTTTCCTTATTTTAAATCTAATAGATTTATCAAAAATAAAGTATTAATTAAACTTAACTGCATCTTACATAAATAACAAAATTCACCACATCATTATTATTTTTTTGTTAACTCCAAAGAAAAACTCTATAAAATCTAACAATATTGTCTTTATTTTCTCTAACAATTTATTATTTTTTCTTTCTTAAAGTTATTTTTCCTCATAAACATATAATTTTTTTTAATCTTGCTGTAAGTTTTTATTACTTTTGTCAGGGGAGTTGTTTCTTAGTAATTTGGGTTGCAAAAATGTATTGCTCTATCTACTATAAAAGTTGAGCTTATTGCTCCCGCTGAAACTTGTAAAGAGTTTTTTTGGATGAAGAGATTCTCTGGGGGATTTGGTTGTGCTCGGGAAAGATCTGTGCTTTATTGGCGATAGTCAAATTGCTTTTCATCTTGATAAGAATTCTGCATTTCATTATCGATCTAACACATATTGATGTGAAACATCATTGGATTTGAGATGTGATGTGGGATCCTCATAAGACTTGAACTTATGAAGATTCATACGGATGATAATGATTTTGATATGATAACCAAAACTTTGTCAAGAGGGGAAGTTTGAAGAGTGTTGCATGATCACCAAAATTATAGTCCTCATTGTCAAGAGGGGGAGAATTAATATGAATTTTGGTCTTTATACATTCATATATGGATAAATAAAAGTCCAATTTGGACTAGCACACTCTTTCCCATAAGCCCAATATCATGGATCTTATGTAAAACCTCTTTAGGTCTTATTTCATATACACACGAGTAAAATTTTCAGTAGCCATATAAAGATAAATAGAGAGATCGAAAGTGTAGCTTTTTGCATAGAATTTTCAGCCATAACAACCAACTTCAAATTGTGATTCTGGCTTTGTTGCTTGACCAATTGAGCTAATTGTTATATAATTTATTTTTATCATCTTACTCTTTGATTGAGAGCTGACATAAGTGAATTTGCAGTTCCGCAACTTTAGATTTCAGCTCGTGAACTGTTAAGTGACGTGAAGCTTCATCAATGGAGAACTATACAGTAGTTCCCATGGAGAGAAGAAGAAAACTCTAGAAAGCAATCAAAGATTTTTATTTCAGCATAAAAAAGAATTGTACAGCTTTACATCATTTATATACCCGACCTTTTTTTCTCACTAACTTGCTCAACTGTAGCCAGCTGTCATTCTAACCACTAAAATATCTATATATTTTTACACTCCCCCTCAAGCTCAACAATATGAAAAAGATTGAATACTCCAAGCTTGGATAATAGAAGTGCATGTTGTGCTCGACTAAGTCCCTTTGTCAATATGTCTGCCAATTGTAGATCAGTCCTTACATGTTCTGTTTGAATCAACCCTTCTTGTATTTTTTCCCTGACAAAATGACAATCTATCTCTATATGTTTTGTCCTCTCATGATATATTGGATTGGCTGCTATCTGTATTGCTGCTTTGCTGTCACAACACATCTTCACAGGCAACTTTAATTCCCAATTCAATTCTGTAAATAACCCCACTAGCCACACTATTTCTGCAGTTGCACTAGCCATGCTTCTATACTCTGCCTCTGCAGAGCTTCTGGAAATTGTGTTCTGCTTCTTGGCTTTCCAAGATATCAACGAATTTCCTATCTTTACTACAAAACCACTAACAGACTTTCTTGTCATAGGACAAGTAGCCCAATCTGCATCACAATGCACAGTGAGTTCTTTTGATATTTCAGATGATAAAAGAATCCCTAAACCAGGAGCACTTTTAAGGTATCTCACCACCCTTAATGTTGCCTCCATGTGGGACTTCTTAGGCATGTGCATGAACTGACTGAGATTTTGTACTGCATATGCTATGTCAGGCCTTGTCATTGTGAGGTATAGTAACTTCCCTACCAGCTTTTGATAGCTTGTTGGATCTTGAAGTGGATCATCTATATCACTTCTTACTTCCCTTGTTTTATCACATAACACAGTGGTAAGCCTTGAATTAGTTTCAAGGGGTGTGCTGGCAGGTTTGGATCCTGCTAAACCAAGATCAGAGATTAAATCCAAAGTGAATTTTCTTTGACATACTGCGATGCCCTTCTTATTTCTAGCAATTTCAAGACCAAGAAAATACGTCATTACTCCCAGATCCTTGATCTTGAAATGTGTCTGAAGAAGGTGTTTGGTGTTCAATACCATAGATGAAGAAGATCCAGTGATTAAGAGATCATCTACATAAACAAGAATGATCACGGTGTGGCCACTAGACTTCTTGGTGAATAAGGAGTAGTCATGACGACTTTGGACAAAGCCAGAACTTAAGAGTGCCTCTGAAAGCTTCAAATTCCATTGTCTGGAAGCCTGTTTAAGGCCATACAAGGATTTTTGAAGCTTGCAAACCTTGGAAGGCTCCCCCTTGCTCAAAAAACCAGGAGGTTGCAGCATGTATACATCTTCCTCTAAGTCACCCTGAAGGAATGCATTGAACACATCCATCTGATGGAGTTCCCAATTCAACATGGCAGCAATAGCAAGAACTGATCTAACTATAACCATTTTTACAACCGGTGAAAAAGTCTCTTGATAATCCAACCCTTCCTGTTGTGTATATCCCTTGGCCACTAGTCTAGCCTTGTACCTCTCCACTTTCCCTTCTGCGTTATACTTCACCTTGAAAACCCACTTACAGCCAATAGCCCTTTTATCAGCAGGCATATCAACCAAACACCAAGTTTTGTTATCAGTGAGAGCTTGAAGTTCCAACTTCATAGCAGTTAACCAGTATTTGTCCTTCATGGCTTCAATATGACATGTAGGCTCTTTGATTGATGAATAATTGCAGATAGAATGATAATATGAAGTAGATAAGGATTCATAGGACATATAATCAAACAAGGGATATAGACAAGCATTAGATCTAGATTCTGTATTAGAAGGTAGAGGTGTATGTATAAAATCATGCAACCAGTTTGGAGGCTTGGGCACTCTTTTTGTCCTCCTAGGTTCCAGAGGTTCTGGTAGAGGTACTACTACATGAGGTGCCACTAGAGGTCCAGCATCATGTGAAGCAACTTCCCCTGTTGTATCCAAATTTAAGAAAGAATCAGTAGTGTCGGAGACTGTGATGCTAGGAAAATCTGATACTTGCAGGTGAGAATCAGTAGATGAATTTGATCCAGTTATTGTTTGGAAAGGAAATATACCTTCCTTGAATACAACATCTCTACTAACAAAAAATTGCTTCCTGTCAATGCCATAAAGAAGGTAGCCTTTCTGTGTGCTAGAATAGCCTAAATGAACTGCCTTCTCTGCCCTCGGCCCAAACTTGTCACCAGTATCCTTAGTGATAGTTGCATAACACAGGTTACCTAGAACTCTCAGGTGTTGTATATTTGGCTCCCTTCCATAAAAAACTTCAAAAGGTGACTTGCTAAGCAAGGATGAGGAAGGTATTCTATTGATCAAATAGACAGCGTTTTTAACACACAACCCCCAAAATCTTAAGGGTATATGACCTTGGAATCTAAGAGATCTTGCCACCTCAAGAATTTGTCTATGTTTCCTTTCAACCACTCCATTCTGTTGGGGTGTGTGAACACATGAACTTTGATGAACAACTCCTGCAGACTTGAATAAATCTTTACAGTGTGCATTAAAAAACTCAGTTCCATTGTCACTTCTGAAAACTTTGACACAGGTAGCAAACTGATTTTTTATTAGCAACAAGAACTCTTTGATTACAGTACTAACATCACTCTTGAGTTTCAATAAGAACAGCCAAGTCATCCTACTACAATCATCTACTATGGTAAGAAAGAATCTATTCCCATCATATGTGGGAGTTTTGTAGGGACCCCAAACATCCCCATGGACTAAATCAAAAGGATTACTAGCTCTACTAACACTAACTGGAAAAGGAAGTCTTGTTTGCTTTGCAAGGGGGCAAATAGAACAAGAGAAGTTTCTATTTCCATTTGCTGTTGATTTTATGATGGATATTTGTTGTAGAACTCTACTAGGAATGTGTCCAAGCCTATTGTGCCATAGCTCTGCATCAAGCTTTGTCACAGCAACTGAAGAAGCTGAGGCACAATGCTTTCCCACCTTGTGATCCCAGTAGTATAACCCTCCTTCCAATTTACCGATCCCCCTCACCTTCCCAGTGAAAAGGTCCTGCAGCAAACAGAAGTCAGGGAAGAATGCCACACAACATCCAAGTTCCCTCGTCAACTTGGAAACAAATAGAAGATTGTGTTTAAAATCTGGAACACACAATACATTCTGTATATCTCCCTGCAATAGCCTACAACTACCAATATGTGTGATGGGAACTTTAGTACCATTAGGCAAGTGTACCTTTTGATGTTGTTGTTCACAAGCAGTGTACAACATGGCTAGATCTGATGCCATATGGTGTGTTGCCCCTGTATCCACTATCCACCTATTCAAGATTTCGCTAACATTAAAGGTTATAATAGTACCTGCTGTGTTGGCTGCAGCTGGTCCTTCATTTGCATTTTCCTTGTTGAGCATTTGCACAATCTGGTTGTATTGAGTAGGTGTGAACATTGGTTGTCCTCCCCCTGCATGATTTCCAGGCTGCATTCCTATAAAACCTTGATTAGGAGGACCATTGTAGTGTTGAGCAGGAGCACCACTGTAATGATGAGCATGTGGAATAGGATAAGGTCTCAAGTTTTCCTGATAATCCCCATGTCCATAGCTTGCATTCCCCTATAGATTTTTGTGAATATTATTGGTAGGTTGTTGATCTTGTGAACTTGCATAGGATGAACTGTTGGCAGCAATGCCTGGAATGCCTTCTAGTTTTCGTCCTTTCCAGTTCTCAGGATAACCAATAAGTCGATAACAATTTTTCTTAACATGACCTTGTAGCTTACAAAAATCACAGTGATCATTGGAATTTTTCCTGAACTTCTGTTGTGACCCCTTCGCACTCCATAAGGCTGTAATATCATTCCCTTCCACAATAGAATTAGGGACAAATCTACCACTTTTTTTACTTTCATCTTCAATGATCAGGGCATAAGCTTTATTGAGTGTGGGTTTGTTTGAGTCTTGTAGGGACCCCAAACATCCCCATGGACTAAATCAAAAGGATTACTAGCTCTACTAACACTAACTGGAAAAGGAAGTCTTGTTTGCTTTGCAAGGGGGCAAATAGAACAAGAGAAGTTTCTATTTCCATTTGCTGTTGATTTTATGATGGATATTTGTTGTAGAACTCTACTAGGAATGTGTCCAAGCCTATTGTGCCATAGCTCTGCATCAAGCTTTGTCACAGCAACTGAAGAAGCTGAGGCACAATGCTTTCCCACCTTGTGATCCCAGTAGTATAACCCTCCTTCCAATTTACCGATCCCCCTCACCTTCCCAGTGAAAAGGTCCTGCAGCAAACAGAAGTCAGGGAAGAATGCCACACAACATCCAAGTTCCCTCGTCAACTTGGAAACAAATAGAAGATTGTGTTTAAAATCTGGAACACACAATACATTCTGTATATCTCCCTGCAATAGCCTACAACTACCAATATGTGTGATGGGAACTTTAGTACCATTAGGCAAGTGTACCTTTTGATGTTGTTGTTCACAAGCAGTGTACAACATGGCTAGATCTGATGCCATATGGTGTGTTGCCCCTGTATCCACTATCCACCTATTCAAGATTTCGCTAACATTAAAGGTTATAATAGTACCTGCTGTGTTGGCTGCAGCTGGTCCTTCATTTGCATTTTCCTTGTTGAGCATTTGCACAATCTGGTTGTATTGAGTAGGTGTGAACATTGGTTGTCCTCCCCCTGCATGATTTCCAGGCTGCATTCCTATAAAACCTTGATTAGGAGGACCATTGTAGTGTTGAGCAGGAGCACCACTGTAATGATGAGCATGTGGAATAGGATAAGGTCTCAAGTTTTCCTGATAATCCCCATGTCCATAGCTTGCATTCCCCTATAGATTTTTGTGAATATTATTGGTAGGTTGTTGATCTTGTGAACTTGCATAGGATGAACTGTTGGCAGCAATGCCTGGAATGCCTTCTAGTTTTCGTCCTTTCCAGTTCTCAGGATAACCAATAAGTCGATAACAATTTTTCTTAACATGACCTTGTAGCTTACAAAAATCACAGTGATCATTGGAATTTTTCCTGAACTTCTGTTGTGACCCCTTCGCACTCCATAAGGCTGTAATATCATTCCCTTCCACAATAGAATTAGGGACAAATCTACCACTTTTTTTACTTTCATCTTCAATGATCAGGGCATAAGCTTTATTGAGTGTGGGTTCAGAAGTCTTCATGAGAATCTGACGTCTTGCTTGATCATATGAATCATTTAATCCACTAAGAAATTGTAATAGACAAAGCTTTTGAAGGTGTTCGAAATTCTCCTTCCCCTTTGGACAGCCACAATTTTGTGATGGAACCATAACATCAAACTCTGCCTAGAGTTCCTTTAGATTAGTGAAGTAATCAGAAACAGAATCTGTCCCTTGAGAAATCATAGCAATCTCTCTGTGTAATTGGAAAATTCGCATGCGATTAACTTTATCAAACCTCTCCTTCAAATCCTCCCATACGAGATAAGCATTGGATTCATACACTATGCCACTCAAAAGATTCGGTGAGACCGTATTCATGATCCAAGATAGAACCAAGGCATTGCAAGTTTCCCAATGTTCATGATGTTCGTCGCGAAATGAATCCTTCTTGTACGCACCTGTAACAAACCCTAACTTCCTCTTAGCTTGTAGTGCAATTCGCATTGACCTCCGCCATAGCCCATAATTCTCAGATCCTTTCAATTGGACTGGAATTAGCATAGCACCTGGAGTGTCCGAAGGATGCATATACAATGGGTGAGTATGGTCTATTTTCTCTGCCGCCATGAAGACGAACGCTCGAACAGATCCAGAGAATGAGAAATTGAATCTTCATGTGAGAAGAAAAGAAAAATAAAGGTAACTATTTATGGCTCTGATACCATGTTAAGTGACGTGAAGCTTCATCAATGGAGAACTATATAGTAGTTCCCATGGAGAGAAGAAGAAAACTCTAGAAAGCAATCAAAGATTTTTATTTCAGCATAAAAAAGAATTGTACAGCTTTACATCATTTATATACCCGACCTTTTTTTCTCACTAACTTGCTCAACTGTAGCCAGCTGTCATTCTAACCACTAAAATATCTATATATTTTTACATGAACAATAGTTGCATTTTAGTGATTTTGCTTTTTTTCTTCTTTAGTTTTTGATTCTATCTTTTATCTATTTTTACTCATTGTTTGACACCTTTTGATTTTCATTTTGGAGAACACTATTGTAACTTTAATTGATTAGAGTGGAGCTTTGTCCCATAATTTTTACTTTTTACACTACAATGCTTTTTCATGTAAATTTGATGTCTCGTGTGATTGATTTATTTTATCATGATGTATTTAATTGTGTTGTTAATTAGCTGCTGCCCAGACCTATTTAAGCTTGTATTTGAGGTCTCCTCTTAGTTTAAATAGACTGAAAACAATTGAACTTAAATATTCTTTCGATATTACCCTATGGTACACTTTGTTAGCGTTTGTTTTTTCCAACGTTGATATGAGCCAGTTCCAACTATAGGGAAACATACAAAAAAAGAAAGAAAAAAAAGAGCATGACTAAAATATTTTAATTGCATAATGGGATGATATATAATGCCATGAAACTTCATGTACGTGCACAATATAAACTTTAATTCATAGTGTAATAGATTATTATAAAAAAAAAAAAAAAACATTAAACCAACACAATAACACCTAATAATTTATTTAATGCACATATATAATGTATGCACACTTTAGTTACAATTCCTAAAAAGATGTATATAGAGAGAGAGAGAGAGCGCACATGACTCATTATTCAATAAAAAGACTTGCTGGACATCAGTTTGGCAACTTCAAATTTACGGTGCATCGACTTAATGAAAGCTTCCGCTTCAGCATTTATGTCTTCTGCTTTGTCTTCGTTAATGCTATAATCCCATGCTGACTTCTCTTCTTCCCTCTCTCTAAATGCCTCGAATCCACGAGACGTATAACGAATACTAGGATATGGAGGAACATCTATCATTTTACGTATTTTCGGATCCTCATAAGTTATTTTCTTTGAAAATGACAACTCTTTTGCCTGTTGATTCTTCATGACCAATATGCTCCGAGGTTCTGTGTTACGTTTTTTTAAAAAAAAAAAATTAATCTGTTAACAACTGCTATATCATATGTGTTATCTGCCATTATGTATTTATAGTTTTGTTTCCTTGTATTACACGAGAGAATCTGATACCTTTGTTTTTCCAAGCTTTGAACTAGAGAAAAAGTCCAATAATCTGCCTAATTAATGTTTGGTGCAAAATGCCTTTTCAACCTCACACCTTTGACCCCTTTTATCTTCTTTCTAGAGCAAGTATATGCTCATGTGTAAATATTGACTAGTAATACGAAAAGTCATGTTACGTATAATTAGGAGTGACAAACGAGTGAGTCAAGTCGAATATGAGTCGATCGAAAATGAGTCAAATAAAAATAGATAAAGTATTCAACTCACATTTTAAATTTGGATACCCATATTATAATAAAAAATCTTATTAAAACTTTTAAAACAAATCTTTTTAAAGTTTTTTATCCCACCCC
>NW_006239180.1:0-4650 GCF_000226075.1 Solanum tuberosum | reverse complement strand
ACACCCCAACCCCAAAAAAAGAATTAACAAAATTTTAAATTTTTCAAAAAAAATTTTTTACCCCAGCCCCCCACGCCCCCCTATCACAAAAAAAAATGATTTTTTTTTATAAAAGAGAGCCTTTTTACCACTCCACCCCCTTTTTTTTCTTTTTAATGAATGAACATTTTTTATCCATTTTTTAAATTTAACTATCAACTTTTAAATGAGTGATAGGAGTATTATTCGTTTTTATCCATTTTTAAATGAATTGGATATTCAACCTATTTAAAATGGATAAATATGAGTGAATACCCATATAAATTACTCATTATCACCCCTACATGTAACCATTATTATTGGTTATCATTCTCAATTGATTGACAAGTATAAGCGCACCCAAACCTGTTACATTCCAGAAGATGCACGCAGCTCCATAGGATTACAGTAGAATTTCTCTAAATTAATACTCATCAATAAATTAATAAAAATTCTCTATGATAATATTTTTATTTGATCCCAACTTGGGAGAGTTGGAGAAAATTACAGATTTCAATAAGATAGTATATTTTGGGAAGACCACCAATATAAATATATGCTCCCATTTATATAGTAAAAATATCTAATACAATTTAGTAAATTATGATTCTAGTGTTTTTTTTGTTAAAATTTTAATCTAGTTAAAGCTTATATTTAACCATTCTGGTGTTGTCTTCTCGAACTACACCAAGAAATTGTGAAGACTTTTAGACGCAATAATCCGTAACTAGTTTCATGGTATTGTATCATCTTCAACTTCATCATCAATATTATTTTCTCCGATGGTATCCATAACTTCTTCTAAGCTCTGCACCTTTTAACATATATCATTTTCAACTGGATAATCAAACAGGTTATTGACATTCATTTTATTGCGATAATCGAGATTATTAATTATGACCTCAAAATCATGAATGTTATTTTCACAAAGGCTTCATACCCCAAACAAAGAGCAGGTTAATTAAGAAATTAATCTCTCCGACTGGGTTCTTAGAGGCCCATTTAGTATGGATGCTAATGATTAAAGAGCGGGTTAAGTTTATAAATGATCCTCCGTTAGTTTTGATACTTTTGAGACTCAATTATAACATTTTTCTCAAAAAGCCACTCAACTTTGGTTTTAACTATAAAGTCACTCAATTATAGACGCATTTCTCAGAAAATCACTTAACTTTGATTTTTAACTCAAAAGTCACTCAACTATGAATATTTTACTTATAAAGTCACTCAACCGATTTAATTAATTTTTTCATTAAAATTTACTAACATCAAATATTTACTTAAAATCAAAATATTAAAAACTAAATAAATATCCATTTAAATTATTTAATGACCTGCCCACTTTATCGACCCAATAAAAATATAATATTGACCCTTTTATTTTTCCCTTATTCCCCTAAATTATTCTCTCTTGTCCCATTCTTTCTCTTCTTTTTTTTTTAACTAAATTGGACAAATCCATTTTATTGAAAAAAAATGATACAAAAAGTTAACTTGAATCCAAAAGTAGCTCAAGTCCAATCTTACAAAACATAGATGAAACTAAAAACAACCAAAAAAGAAGAGAAGTGGACAATTTATTTTTAAGCGTGAATTCTGGCTGCCCTCAGTTACTTTATTTTGGGCTTGTGGTTTTGAAGGAAGGGGTAATGATAGACCCCCAAAAGATTGAGCCAATTAAGAATTGGGTCCGACCTAACTATGTGACAGAAGTTAGGAATTTTATGGATCTTGCTAGCTAATAACGCATGTTTAAGAAAAATTTTGCTTCTATTGCTACACATTTGACCAGGCTAACTCAAAAAGAGGTACCATTCAAGTGGTCAGAGAAGTGTGAAGAGAGTTTTCAAAAGTTCAAGAACATTTTGACTACAATGCTTATCCTGTCATTGTCGGTGGAAGATAGTTAGGATTTCATTATTTATTGTGATGATTCACATTCGGGCTTGGGTGTTGTGTTGATGCAGGACATGAAATAGATAACTTAAGGTCTATGAGAGGAACTACCCCACCCATGATTTAGAGTTGGCATCGGTAGTGTTTGCTCTCAATGTCTGGTGGCATTATCTTTATGGAGCTAAGTGTGAGGTACTCACTGATCATCACAATCTACAACATGTGTTCACTCAAAAAGATTTAAATCTGAAATAGAAGAGATGAATGGAATTGCTCAGGAATTATTATGTGATCATTTAGTATCATCCAAGGAAGGCCAACGTGATAGCAAACACATTAAGCCAGAAAACGATTAGCATGGACACTTTGGCTTGCTTGGAAGTGTCTAAGTGACCCTTGGCCAGAAAGATTCAGGCTTTGGAGTCTAAGTTCATGCGATTGGGAATTTTTGAGAAGGGTGGGGTGTTAGCCAATATTGAGGTTAATCTCACATTTATGGAGAAAATTAAGGCTAAGCAATTTGAGAATGGTGATTTGAATAAGCTCAGAAATAAGGTGGTGTATGGGAGACCCAAGATGTCACTCTCGATACAGGAGGTGTACTTAGTTTTAGAGGAAGGGTTTGTGTTCCTTGAGTTGGTAACTTGATCCAAAGTGTGTTGGCAGAATCTCATAGTTCGTGGTACTCTATTCATCCGGATGTGACTAAGATGTACGCTTTACCGATGGCTTGGGATGAAGAAGGACATTACTGGGTACGTTTCCAAGTTTCAGAACTTCAGTAGGTGAAGTATAAACATCAAAGGCATGCACGTTTACTTTAGAAAATGTCTATTCTTGAGTGGAAGTGGGAATTGATAGTCATGAATTTTGTAGTGGGAATTGATAGTCATGAATTTTGTAGTGGGAATACCTAAGACTTCAAGAAAGTATGACTCAATTTAGGTCATTGTAGATAGGCTGACTAAATCAGCCCACTTTATTTCGGTCAGAGTGACCCAAAGTACACCCTAGACGTGACATGGCGTATAAGACCTCGAGAGGCCCTACACAAGCCACTTAGGATACATCATACAAGATAATAGAAAACCAAAAGAGGTTAAAATACATTTTTGAATCTTAAAGAGTTTTAGCGGAAGTTTAACATAAGTCTCAAAGCCATCTATTGCATCATATAGAAGTGACACTACAACAAATTTGATTGTTAGTGCCAAATAATTTTGTCACTAGAAACTCACATTTCGTCAGAAAACAACTTTTGCGACGAAAAATAATTCGTCAATCATTCGTCCCTAAAGCATGGGTCACTAAATGTATACAGAGACAACTTAGTGTTTCGTCACTAAATATAAATATATTAACTACAAAAATATTTTTGTCCCTAAATTCTTCGTATTTATGACAAACTTCTTCGTCATAAAAATTATTAAAATTTGTAGGTAATGATATTTTGTTTGTCACTAAAAAGGTTATTAAGGCCGACGAAAAGGTTGTGTCACTAACTATTTAGTTTTATCAGTGATGATGCAATTTGTTTCTAATGTTTATATATTTTATAGTCAAACAAATATTATTCCGTCACTAAAAACTACTTTTTACTTACAAATTCGTTCCCTGTCCCTAAAGGTAAAAATTAGTGACATGTTTATTTACAAATAATTTTGTAGTTGAAACAATCACGTCGTCACTAAAAATAATTCTTTTAACGACAAAATAAAATTGTCACTACAAAATATTATAAATAGCAACAATCACAATTGTCATAAATACAAAGTTAATTTGTAGGTAATAAGTAAGCAATTTTTGGGACGAAGATTATTCTTATCACTAAATGTCATATTTTTATGATGAAAATGCTATCGTTTTAAAAACAATAATGTTATCGTCACTAAAAGTTGAGCTTTTGAAGATAAAATGTTTTGTCCCTAATGGCAGGTAAAATGGTAGCAATACTATTTACAATTTGGATTAAGCAAGATCTGCGTAAATATAAAAATTTATTACAAAAATTAAAATTATTAAATAATACAAATATCTTAAACTTCATAGCCTGAAGTATTATTTTTTTTTAATAATCAGCATCACACTATACAAATTAAAATTAACAACATACTAAAAAGAAGCAAAATAATATCAAAAAATTTACAGTGTCATAATAATTAAGAACATCTAAAATGACCTTCATGAGATAATATCTCAACACCCTTAAGGAAAAAAAATATTAAGTAAAAATTATCCAACTTGTAAATCCAACTAAGATGTACTAAATATTAACAAAATTAATAGAGGTTGCTTCTCAAAATACCATTGCAAAAGCACTTCTCTAGCAACTAGTCTTGATTTCCACCTTCCACAACCTGTCTAAAAGAAAGAAAGAAAAAAAAATTGATTTTATACTTTATGATACCATGATATATAACAATATATCAAAGTGTAATCCCACAAATGGAATATGAGGATAGAATGTACATAGACCTTACCGCTACCCTTGTAGCTTAAAGAAGTTTGTTTTCAATAGACCTTCGACTCAAAAGAAATGTAACCAACACAGAAAAGTAAGAAAGAAAAAGAGACAACAAGAGTCATCATGTCTCAAGATGAAAACATCATTCCTTAAGCTGCAGTTATCCCTCATAAACACCATCTCAATCTATCACAAAACTATTCACCTCACACTAGAAACTTTAAAAGAGAAAAATACCACTACTAAAAAACTGCTAAAAAACGACGGAAGAA
>NW_006239179.1:953555-953633 GCF_000226075.1 Solanum tuberosum | reverse complement strand
TACTTTTGTGAGCACAAATGGCCCAGTCCATTTGGACTTGAGTTTGCTTGGAAACAAGCTTAACCTAAAGTTGAATAG
>NW_006239179.1:950074-950186 GCF_000226075.1 Solanum tuberosum | reverse complement strand
CCTCTTGCTGTAAGCATCTGCATCAAGCTACTAGTCACCACAAATGTGTGCCATGGAGGTAGAGGAGGTAGGACAATGGGTCCATCAGAGTCTGCTATATCGATGTTGCCCC
>NW_006239179.1:940190-947663 GCF_000226075.1 Solanum tuberosum | reverse complement strand
GACCTACGGTCCGTAGATCACCTCCGTGAATGCCTTTTTTTTGCATTTCTTTCAGCTGTCTCTACACTTCCGTGCCTGAACGTCTTTCCTGCAAAACATGATAAAAACACATCAAAACCAATATAAAAGGGCCTTAGACACACACAACTTATAAGTGAAACGTATTAGAAATACTGTAAACTCACGGTATATCAGTATCCTTATATCTTTATGTTATCTTCGAATCTAGCTTGAGGCACTAGCCCCTTATAGTTTACCCTTTAGGATCCTTGTGTTTTAGTCATTCCCATGTTTCCTCATGCATGTTGCTCATGAAACCTATATTTTTGAGAAAAGGATTTAACTTGATTGATTTCTCCATGTTTACGTACATTGAGTATGATTTGCATATAGGCATAATGAAAAGATGTTTTGAATATGCTTTAGCTTAGAGTCGATTTTTCCTCCTCAGATATGTGCATTGATATGATTGCATCATGATTGGTCTATTAGATCTTCATCCTACCATCTTTATGATATCTTTAGTCCCATTCGAGGACAAATGTTCCCAAGGGAGAGATATTGTAACACCTCGGATTTGAAAAGAAGGAAAACTGCAAAAAAAAATTTAGCTAGTGTATGTGTCTACGATCCCCACCTACGAACCGTAGGTGCTCTTACGTGCCGTAGGGGGAAACCCTAGGTGGTGGGGTATATTTTTTCAAAGGTCAAGTTCTAGTACCCTTTTTACGGTTCACCAAGACAATCCAACATTCAATATATGAGTCATAGATAGGTCTCGTAGGTGAGTCCCAGACTTAGTAAGATTTTGAAAGTCTAAGTTGGGAACGACGAATGGCATGTACGGATCGTAAGAAATCCAACGGACCCTACATGGGATCCATCGAAAATGGGTAAAATTTTAGGTCCTAGTACTTGACCTACGGCTCACAAGGATCTGAACCATAGGTCGAGTTGGCAGTTATTTTAAGGGGATCTTTGGGTCTTTTTCTAATTATTCTAACCCAATACTATGTCGTTTTAATCCTAATCCCAAACCCTATATAAGTCTTTTAAGCCTAAAATCTAACTACACTAAATAATTCTTTAAATTCCCCAAATTCCTTCAAGTTCTTCCACAATATTTCTCTCTCTAAAGTTTGATGAAGAATGCTAGGGTTTCAAGATCAAGTCTACAAATTCACCATTATTTGTGGGCTTTTGGCATCAAGGCATGATAGTATTCACCTATGGAGTATTTTGCTCCATAGGGTTCCTAAATTCTCCAATTTTACAAGTTAGAATCTCCTATTGAAATTAGGGTTTTATTCAATATCATGGATTCTTTTCAATTATGATCTAATTAATTGTTTGATGTCTTTTTATGCATGAAGTTAGATAATTTCATGTTTTTAAGTTGAGTTCACTTGAACCCATGCATTATTCATGATTCCTAGATTTTGATCATATGATGAAGCTTTTAAATTATGAAAGATGAATTTATGAACATATGCATGTTCTCTATCAAATTGATGAAAATGAATTAAGGTTTCTTTGAGAGTAAAGAATTAATGTGTTATTGTTGTGAAAGGGTTTTCTCACATACTATTTATAACATGATTGTGAAAGGATTTTCTCACATGAAGGATTCATAGGATTGAAAGGTTTTCTCAACTAAACTTTGAATCAAGAATTAGGAGTTATTCTAATAAATCCTAGCTTGGATTGGCTACTTTATGTGCCTCCCATGAATGACAAGACAGGTGGAGATTACCAATGTCCCATAATGATAAGTCAAGTTAAGATTAACGACTATTCCATGGGGTTTATGCCTAGCATTGAGTGGATAAGTGGTGATTACCCATGTCCCATAACTATGTTCCACCATAGGTTTGTCTTAGATATACATTAGCTAGTGGATCCACGTAAACTAGAAGTTTATGGTTCTTACCTTGGAGTGTAATGACACCCCTTTTCGATGTGGGGCAGACACTGGATTCCATGTTATAGCTCATATAATCTATATCGGTTAATGTAAATCTCCCACAATAATGAACTAAAGTTACTTTCTAAAAAGTATCTCAAATGTGTTTTAAGGATGCTTAGTTTGCATTGACCATGATTATGACTTGTGTTTTCTGGCATGTTATCTTATGATTTATCTTGGTCATTGCATGTCATGTAAAGTCCCTTTTGGCATGATTTCTTAACTCTTATGCATTTCTATCATACTTGGTACATTCCATATACTAACGCATAATTTTTCCTACACTGTTTCGCTAATGTAGGGTCTGACACTCCTACATCCCATACTCGTGGCTAGTGATCTCATATAGATATTGAAAATTGGTCAGTTGTCATGTTCTGAAGACCGAGACTCTTTTATTGTTTTAATGTATTTTATTTTTGAATATTGTATGCGATGTATGGTTTACGCCCCAATCACTCATTTGATGTAATAGATGGCTTTGAGACTTATGGTAGACTTTAGCTATTTTGTGTCAAACTCTTTTATATGAAAATGCTACTTTTAAACTCTCTTGTTTTTATTATCTTTTATGATGCATGCTAAGTGGTTTGTGTAGGGCCTTTTAGGGTATTATACATCATGTCACATTTAGGGTGTACTTTGGGTCATAACAATAACAGACTGGCCACTATAGCAATGCAGGTTGATATTTTATGCAGAAAAAGTCTCAAAACCTCATATTTTTCCTGCATTATTGTTCTTGTGATTGAGAGGGTGATTAGGTTTGTTTGCACTCCTTTTTTACTAAATTCATTGGTAAAGGTAAGTTCATTACTTCCCAATCTTCTAATTTGATTCTTAAGCCTAAGAAACTAGGCTATTATTCTTAGGAGAGGGTTTTGACATGATTTCATGGTGGAAAAGCCCTAAGATTGGTAGGATGATCATGAATTGGTTGGCGATTAGGATTTGCTTAAATTTAGGGTATTGTTAGGCCATTTTTTATTGATGGTTGCATTTATTTATTGTTTTAATCCAAGAACAAACCAATAAACTACAAAAAAAGGAAAACTCGAGTTCTTTAGAGTCTCCGACACACTTGATTCATGGTAAGTGATGGTTGTATATTTTTCGGGTTATGTATAAATGCATGTCTATTGCTTTGTAGTATCATTTGTGTAATGCATGTTAGGGAAAACATAGGGAGGTTTATGAAATGACATCATGTTGATAATTTCATGCAATGGACATACTTATGTGGCTTTCAAGTGGTATTGTTCATTGTGTTTGTGATTGTACATGATTATTTGTGATTGTTGATTGGCTCAGGCACCATACTTGTATATACTAATGATTGACTCGAATGCCACATCTGGTATAATTACTAACAGCTTGCTCAGTACCACATCTAGTATAATTACTAACTCTAGCTGGCTAGGGTACCGCACAAGTACACTAATAGTTTGTATGTGGGTTCCATAAGAGGACTTACTGTGTATTTATGGTTCGTTGAGAGGACCATGCATTTGCATTTATGATTATGTGGGACATGAATCTAGTCATTCGTTGTGTGATAATATTGTGACTAATAGTCTACATATATTAGTGGTTGGTGTTATATGTGATGACTTGTGTTATTATAATATAGTTAATTATTTACATTCATATCTTGGACTGGCCGTGTGATCCTACAAATACAATGTGGTTTGTGTACTGATACTGCACTTGTTCTTTCCTTATTAAGTACAGGGCATCTTCTAGCGGCTGACCAGAGACCTCATATAAGGGACGCTTGATTTTGAATCCAAGGGTGAGATATTCTTCCAGGCTGCCATAGATTCCTCTACATTTTTTTGCCCATCTTTTTGGGCAAGAACAATAGGCCAATAGTTCATATTCTCTAATTTTTTGGGGTTTCATCCCCATTCTTGACTTGTTTAGAGTATTGGTACTACATCTTTCAGTTCTTAGGGGTTTATTTTCCGCATATTTGTTTTGACTATTGAGTTGAGTTTATGGGGACTCAATTCTCTAATTGTCTAAATTATTTTACTACTTTACATGATGAATTTGTTTTATAAATAGTGTGTTGGGTTAAATTCGAGTTGGTAGTTGGTTCTCCCACTAGGTTGTTTAGTGTGGGTGTCACTCACAATGATTTGATTAGGTCATTAGTTCATGTTTTCTAAGTTTTCGAGGTTGTATCCTCATTCTTGACTTGTTTAGAGTTTTAGTACTACGAATTTTAGTTTTTATGGGTTTATTTTCTGCACAATTATTTTGACTTTTGAGTTGAGTTTATGGGGACTCGGTTCTTTAGTTTTCTAAACTATTTTTCTACTTTACCTTATGAATTTGTTTTATAAATAATGTGTTGGGTTAAATTCGGGTTGGTAGCTGGTTCTTCCACCAGATGATTTAGTGTGGGTGTCACTCACCACGGTCTGGATCGTGACATATCAGTTGCTCTTCTCGACTCGTAATTTTTTCCTTATTTGAAAGGATTTCCACGTAAAATTCTTGATGTCATTATTTTGACCATATATATATGTAGTCTGCATTTTCCCAACACTTCTCTGAACAACAGATCAATGGAAGTTAATTTGAACTACCTTCCATCAAAATCAATTCTCTTTGTCCAATTCCTCATCATTTGAGACCATCACAAACACCCGTTTTCTCTATAAATCTCCATCAACACTCATTTGGTATTAATATCCTTTGATTTTGTGAGTAGTTGAACAAAATTTTGAAAGAACCGCCATAAAAGACTCATTTGAAATTTCAATGCAAAACTTAAAAATTTAGAGTAGTAATTTTTTCACAAAAATGATCTGTTTTGATCTCTTATAAATTGAATAAAAGATAATAGTCTTTTCAAGTTTCTAAGGTGTCAAAATGAAAATCTCTAGTAAAAATGACATAAAACTAACAAGAAGTTCATAAAGGGCTACTAAATCAATTCTCTCAATTTTTTGAGTGAGGTTGGTTGGGTTTGGAATTTGTTTGAAACACTTAGATGAAAATATATTTAAAATTGTGAAACTAACAAAAATCCCAGTTTAGGAACTAATTACTTAGATACACTCTAATTTGTAATATTACAAATCTTACAAAATTTTAGAGCGTCTAGATATGTCTAGATACTTGTATCTCGAGATACATGGGGTCATAACTAGGTGTAATTTGTTCTAGATACATTGTATCCAAGTGGATTCGCTTATATCTGGAATACATAACAAATCTCGTTCTCCTCCTTCCATCTCGCTCGTCATTCTCCTATGTATCTAATATCGTAGATACATGTGAATCACACCAAACACATATGGATACATGTATCTAGTATATATCTAGTGTGATTCGCATGTATCTAAAATACATCACTGTCTCGCTCGGCTCTCTCCCTATTTTAGTGAATCTGGTAACAAAAATACATGTATCTAGATATATCTTTTTCAGTATATGTTAGTAAACTCTTAATTAGTGGTAAGATACGTAATTATTTGAAAAGTATAGTTATAATTAGTATATAGTATATGAATGTATGTCTAATAAATTAGTTTCTCCTTTAAAATTTGTGGAAAATTGAAGGTGAGTTGGAGTCGAAATTAAAATATGGAATCTAGCTTGGGAAATATCATTGAAACACATGTATACTACTGTATCACCTGTATATATCACACACACAAGACATTTGAAGAAATATACAGACAGAATACATATATACACACACGAATATACTGTAGATATATACAAACAAATACATAGATATACAACAATTATATATACTGCAAGCACTGAAAGATCATTTGAAGGGATACCATTTTGGTACACATATATATATTAAAAATAATATACATGAATATACGCATATATAGTTCTAGTACCATAATCAGTGAGGCAAATTTAAAAAATTGTGTTAAGTTGCTGATAAAAATTCTAATTTGAAGTTGTTTCATGTTTTCGTGAGCTAAAATTGCAGGGACATTTTTACATATTGAAGTTGAATAAAGAAGATTTGCAAGTACATTTCTTTCTCTTTTTTAAATAAAATAAATATATAAATCAATCAATTATAGCTTTTGGGTCGGATTCTATATAGGAAAATCTACCTAAGGCAAACATAAGCTTCTTTATTTACTCTTGAAAATTCTACTTTAAAATAATTATCTAATAAAGTTACACGATTATTTTAATAGCAAACTTACACGATTTTATCAATTCCCTATTTCATGCATAATTAGAAATTGTATCTGACTAATATTTCTTTTCTCTGATCTATACTTCTGTATTTCTTCCACGTTGTCACATCATGACTCCACTAATTTAGCATGATCTATTTTTAATTTCTTCAAGTTCAAATCATAGATTTTCCTAAATTTGTGTTTTCGTATTATTCATATCAGATAAAGATTTTGATTAATGGCAAGTGTAACTATGTATTTCTCTATTCAATGGTAAGACTATTGTCAAAGGAAATTCATTCTAAACATGAAGTATCAAAAAGGTATGTGATTTTTTTAATGTATCCACTATGTCTTCATAAATTGTATATCAGAAAGGTATCTTAATACATCGTATATCGAAAAGTATCACAACACATCATGTATCAAAAATGTATCATCATATATCATGTATCGAAAAGACATTACGTAATGTATCGAAAAGGTATTATGATACATCATGTATCGAAAAGCAAAAAAGGTATCATGATACCATCAATTACATATTCTATTTAATTGTTTCAGATCTCAAAATGTCATATCAGAACTTGATTGGTTGTCATAATTGATACACCATAACAATAGAGTAAACTTTAATACTTCAATCCACAACCCTTAATAAACAAAAAGGAAATGAAGTCAATAAGGCAAATAAAAATTGTCGATTTTTACAAAATATTTTGAGATAGATTGTTATTGGTATCTTGTTTACAATTCTCCAAACAAATTAAAAACATAAATTTCATAAATTAATAGACATAATCACATTATTGTATTAATTGTTGTCCATCTTGTATTCCTAAGATACTTAGAACAAAACTTTGAGAAATTGGTAAGAAACAACAAAGTTTAAAGAGTATTTTCAAACTAGAAAATTAAAACTAGCAGAGAAAATAGAATCAGAAACAGATTAGAAATAATATAAAAATATTTTCTCAAAGAAAGAAAATTGAGCCCACTGAATGCACAGTGTCCCCTTAAGGAAATCATTCCCCGAGGTTAACGAAATATATCCTCCCAGGATAGAACGATCTTACTCACCGGTGTATCGGTACCTAAAACCACGGTGCCAGCGAACCACTCAACGGCAGTAAAGTACACTTTGAATACTAGATTTAGTAGTAGTAGAAGAAGTCCAGAATAATTAGCTCAACTAAAATGAGAGGAAATCCTTCAATTTATAGAAAACAAAAGGTAGTGTGAAAAGGTCTTATTGTGCCTTACCGGAAAGGTCACAAACCTTTGGAAAAGTCACAATCTTTCGGAAAGGTCACAACCTTTCAGAAAAGTCACAACTATTTA
>NW_006239179.1:934736-939799 GCF_000226075.1 Solanum tuberosum | reverse complement strand
TTTTGACAATCATCCTCTTTGAAGCGGCTTACACTTCACACCCACATAGGTGATTTCTAACCGTGTTATCGCGTAGATACACTATTTGGTCAAATCTGCCAAACTTAGCAAATCATTAAAAACTTTAAGCTTTATTAACTCATTAACAAGCCTTAATGTTAGATCCTTGTTCTTGAGCATTGTCTTCATCATGGGAATGGATTGAATTGGTTGACAATGCCGAACCGTTAGTCACAACTTTGTTTTTCACCTTGAATCTAGCTCTAGCTCTTGGGATCTCTAGTCTGCTAGATAGAGTTACCGCCATGATAACTTGTCCTAAGCCGTAAACTAATTCCCTTAGATGATCTTCCAACTTTCTCTCTAGTTAGGCCTTTTTGTAAGTAGATCCGACACATTATCCTTTGACTTTACATAGTCAATTGTGATAATTCCACTAGAGAATAGTTTTCTAACGATATCATGTCTATGTCTTATATGACGAGACTTTCCGTTATATATCATGCACCATGCCCTACCTTGTGCATCTTGACTATCAAAGTGTATGCATATTGATGCCAAAGGTTTGGGTCAAAAAGAATATCTATCAAGAACTTCCGGAGTCTTTCAACTTGTTCATCGGCCTTATCTAGAGCACCTAGCTCAGAATTCATTGTAGAGCTAGCGATACATGTCTTTTTGGAAGATTTTCAAGAGACTGATCCTCCACCAAGAGTAAATACATATCCACTTGTGAATTTTTCTTCATTTGATCCCGGTGATCCAATTTGCATCACTATATCCTTTCAATACTGTAGGATATTTGTATAATGAAAGACATAGTTTTGAGAATGTTTTAAATACCCCAAAACTCTCTTCATTGTCATCCAATGAGTTTTATTGGGATTTTTCTCCTTGAATCTAGCTCTTGGGATCTCCAGTCTGCTAGATAGAGTTACCGACAAGATGACTTGTCCTAAGCCGTAAACTCATTCCCTTAGATGATCTTTCAACTTTCTCTCTAGTTAGGCCTTTTTGTAAGTGGATCTGACACATTATCCTTTGACTTTACATAGTCAATTGTGATAATTCCACTAGAGAGTAGTTTTCTAATGGCATCATGTCTATGTCTTATATGACGAGACTTTTCGTTATACATCATGCTACATGCCCTACCTTTTGCATCTTGACTATCAAAGTGTATGCATACTGATGCCAAAGGTTTGGGCCAAAAAGAATATTTATCAAGAAATTCAGGAGTCTTTTAACTTGTTCACCAGCCTTATCTAGAGCATCTAGCTCAGAATTCATTGTAGAGCTAGTGATACATGTCTTTTTGGAAGATTTCCAAGAGACTGCTCCTCCACCAAGAGTAAATACATATCCACTCGTGGATTTTACTTCATTTGATCTCGGTGATCCAATTTGCATCACTATATCCTTTCAATACTGTAGGATATTTGTATAATGCAAGACATAGTTTTGAGAATGTTTTAAATACCCCAAAACTCTTTTCATTGTCATCCAATGAGTTTTATTGGGATTATTCATGAACCGACTCAATTTACTAATAGCGCATGCTACATCTGATCGCATACACTTTATGATATACATCATACTTCTCAATACTCTAGCATAATCCAATTGTGAGTCACTTTCACCTTCATTCTTTTGAAGTGCAAAGCTCACATTATTGAGGTCTTGACATTATTAAAATCCAAATATTTGAACTAGTCAAGTACCTTTTCAATGTAATGAGACATTGACAATACTAAACATCTTGGAGTTCTAAGAATTCTTATACCTAAGATCACATCAGCAACTCCACGATCTTTCATATGAAAATTGCTTTCTAGCATATGCTTAGTAGCATTTATGTCATTAGTGTCTCTACTGATGATCAACATATCACCAATATACAAACAAACAATGACCTTGTGATTCTAATGTAAACACATTCATCACTTCCATCATTCTTAAATCCATTTACCAACATAGTTTGGTCAAATTTCTTATGTCATTGTTTGGGTGCTTGTTTTAGTCCATAAAGTGACTTAACAAGTTCGCACACTTTCTTTTCTTTACCAGGAACCACAAAACCTTTGGGTTGTTCCATGTAAATTTTTCCCTCCAATTCTCTATTTATGAAAATTATTTTCACATTAATTCATTTGATGAATTTGGAGGTCATATACCGCAGCTAATGCAATTAACATCTGAATGAATGTAATTCTAGTTACTGGCGAGTATGTGTTGACAAAATCAAAACCTTATTTTTGTCTACAACCTTTGACAAAAAGTCTTGCTTTGTATTTGTCAATAGTTCCATCGACTTTTATTTTCCTTCAGACGATTCACTTTGAACCCAAAGGTTTATTTTCTGGAAGAAAGTCAATTAACTTCCAATATGTTTGCTCAAGATTAAATCAATCTCACTATTGACATCATCTTTCCAAAAGGATGAGTCTACAGAAGACACAAGAAATGTTTTAAAATCATATTCGAAGGAAGTAGATGTCCTTTGACATTTACTACGCCTCTCAATCTCTTTATTAAGTACATTCTCCTTCTTTTTTCTTTCCAAGGTCTCTTAGACCCTTCACTAGACTACTCGAGTTTAATTTTACAGTCCACAGTCATAGGTCCTATTTTAATCATTTTAGGAATAGAAACTTGGACGTTGGCTAGACACCCCCACACATTGAAATATTTCAAGTTGGATTTCCTTCCTTTCCATTTCTCACATGGAATATATTGTATCCTGAACAAACAAAACTTTTTATTGCTTTCTTTCTAAAAGGACAACTTTTTTTGTTGTTCCCTTTTGCTGTAAGGATAGCTTCTCCACACAAGTTTTGTGGTAAACCTGAACTTATAAGTAATGTAGTCATCATTTCCTCCAAAGTTTGATTTTTTTTTCATTCTGCAATTCCATTAGATTGAGGTGAATAGGGCAGTAGTTTGATGGATAAATCCAATTTCCAAACATATTTCTACAAAAGGAGATTTATATTCTCCATCCCTATCACTTCTTATCTTTTTCCCAACTGATTTCTACTTCAATTTTATATTGCCTAGACGTTTCTATTGCTTCATCCTTACCATCAGCAAATATACATAACCGTTTCAAATGCAATTGTCAATAAAAGTTATGAGATATTTTTTCCCACCACGAGATGGTGTTGACTTCATATCACAAATGTAACTGTAAATCAATTCTAAGGAATTAAAATTCCTTTCAACAGATTTTTAAGAATGCTTAGCATACTTAGATTTCACACAAACTTGACATTTTTATTTATTGTACTCAAAGTTAGACAAAACATCTAAGTTGATCAGTTTTCCTTACAAGGTTTTGTAATTGACATGTCCCAAGTGTTCATGTCACAAACAGTTTGACTCAAGCAAGTAAGAACAAATAAAAATATTGAGTTCGAAAAGCTCTCCGCGAGGTAGCCTTTCCTCACAAATAATTTTTCCTTTTTCTTACAATTTTGTCCGAATACAAACATTGTTTAGAGTCATCACCTTGTCAAATGTCCTTTTCGGAAGGACCTTTCAATAACTTTCTATTTGATTGTTATAGAACTACCCATGAACAAAGTTTCATCGGGTCCAGTAAAGGCAATATAGTCCAAATGTTTCTTTTACAAAACATGACAAATGACTATTCACCAATATTCATGTCTATACAAATAGTTATATTTAATAGACATATCTTTTCATGAATAATCACAACATTTTAAGTGACACTTTTTCATAAAAGAACTCAATCATTTTGAACAAGTATACATATAATTTGGTAGTTTCATACTAGTCATACCATATACTAGTAAAAGAAAAACTCAACGACCACAATATCTAATATACTCCAAGAATTTTTTGTGTCTAACATAATACAAAAGTATCATCGAATTTCATATCTTGTGCTCCAAATTTAAATTAGACACTAAGTCTAATTTTATCTTTATCATAAGCAAAGAGCCCCCCACATTTTAAATATGATCTCAAAAATAATTTTCAAGTATTTGAAAATAGTTTTTCCACATATTTATTTTTCATGCTATCAAAGTGTCATTGTGTCATTGGCAACATGAAACCTCTTTTGAAAATATTATTCTACAAAAGAATTATAGTGCTTCAATTCCATTTGACATTTTTACACAATGTCAAAGTTCATTCAATAGAAGGCACAAAAATCACAAACTCTAAGTCACTAGATTTTTCCTCCATCACAAATAGACATACCACTTAGTATTTAAAATACTAACAATAAAGACAAAGAAATTTGTACAATTTATTTCAATATAACATTGAAGTTTAAAGAAAATCAAAAGTACAACATTGTCTTATTAAGTGAAGTTTTCATATTCTTCAAACCAATTGCATATTCTAATTTATCCAGAGTAGAAAACTACAAAAGTTTTTAGTCTACAAAAATCTGACACAATTAAATTTCACATGGAGTACAAACTACAAAAGTTTTTTTTCAGTCTCCAAACAGAATTGAACATATTCATAGATTATCACATAGAAATGCTTTTCTTTTCAAATAGCCTTCCAACTATAACATTTTGACATACTATTTTATCAAACAAAAATGTGCATCTCTCATTCTGCAAACTAAAGAATTTTAAAGGCAACACTTTTTGCCAAGGAAAATTCATTCAAAAAAACTTATGGTTTGCAGATCTTTTTCAAAGACATACATGATAAATATCAAAATTGTTAACTTTTAGAAACTATTTTGCTCCTTAGATAAATAATAAGAAGGTTACCTGGTGTACTGTTTAACCGAAATACCACCACTTATGCTAGTACATTCTCACTTCGACCTTGCTAAACAAAGAACTGAATTCTAGAGAAGTAATGCATTAATCTTCTACTTCCATGATCTGTTTCTCTCAATCAGTAGAATACAAAAAATACCAACAGTATACTAATTTCCTTAAGATTGTTGTCCATCTTGTATTCCTAAGATACTTAAAACAAAACTTTGAAGAAATTGGTAAGAAACAACAAAGTTTAAATAATATTTTCAAACTAGAAAATTAAAACTAGTAGAGAAAATAGAATCAGAAACA
>NW_006239179.1:923242-934459 GCF_000226075.1 Solanum tuberosum | reverse complement strand
TTCATAAAAGTCGCAACTCTTCATAAAAGTCGCAACTCTTCATTTTCCATTCACACCTTTTAAATCCCAACAATCCCCGCATGAATGGGGAATGACTCCAAGACAGAGAAACGGACAAGTATGTGTACTTTACAAGCAAGAATTAATTGCATTTGGATAGGTAGGTTTCCCCTTGGATTTTCCGTAGTGAACATATGTCGAATATACTCGGTCAATCGGTAGATGCGATATCTTTGAACCGTCGAGCTTTGGTGTATACCTAGACAATCATATGTCACACAATTAACCCTTTACCATTTATGGTTTTTACGGTTGTGTTCGTTTCAGCCATGAACACCTCCTGGTTTCATGAGTGTATAAAGAGATGGGTTTTTGACAATCATCCTCTTTGAAGCGGCTTACACTTCACACTCACATAGGTGATTTCTAAACGTGTTATCCCATTGATACACTATTTGGTCAAATTTGCCAAATTTAGCAAATCATTAAAATCTTTAAGCTTTATTAACTCATTAACAAACTTTAATGTTGTATCCTTGTTCCTGAGCATTGTCTTCATCATTGGAATGGATTGAGTTGGTGATAGAGTTGTTTGATGTATGAGGCATTGATTTTATGGGTCCATTTGTGAGTTCACATGGGATGAAGTATATTCTTGTTTTGCTTGATTATGTATCGAAGTGGGTAGAAGCAGTTGCGCTCTCCAACAATGAAGGCAAAAGTGTCACCGCATTTTTGAAAAAGAATATCTTCTCCAAATTTGGTACCCCGAGGGCGATCAACAGTGATGGAAGTTCCCACTTTTGTAATAAGTTGTTCAAGGGCGCTACTTGAGAAATATGGTGTCCGCCACAATGTAGCCACTCCTTACCATCCGCAGACTAGTGGGAAAGTTGAAGTGTCCAACAGAGAGATCAAACAGATTCTGGCGAAGACTGTGAATGCTAATAGAACAGATTGGTCAAGAAAGCTTGGTGATGCTCTATGGTCCTATCACACTGCATACAAGACCCCCATAGGTATGTCCCTTACCAACTTGTATATGGGAAGTCTTTTCATTTACCGGTATAGCTAGAGCATAAGGCGATGTTGGTAATGAAGAAGCTAAATTTGGATTGGGGCGCCGCATCTAATCAAAGAATGAATGACTTGAATATGCTTGATGAGTTTCGCCTAAAAGCTTATGAAAGTTCAGCCTTGTACAAAGAGAAGATGAAAAGGTATCATGATCAAAGAATTGAAAAGCGAGAATTTGTGGTTGATGATCTTGTGCTTCTATTCAACTCTAGGTTGTGCTTGTTTCCAGGCAAACTCAAGTCCAAATGGACTAGACCATTTTTGCTCACAAAAGTTCTCCCCTAAGGAGCTGTTGAGCTAGAAAATAGTGACTGAACTAGGTTCATGGTAAATGGGCGAAGGATTAAAATCTATCTGGGAAATGTTGAAAGTGTGCAAGAAGTGATTGAGGCATATCATCTTGATGAAGTCTGAGTAATCAAGAGGCATGCGTCGTGCCGCGACGTTAAATCAAGCGCTGCTTGGGAGGCAACCCAAGATGTACAATCTAGCCAACGATAGGTTTTTGTTTTCCAGCTAACAGTTTTTGTGTTTAGTTGATTCTCTGTATTAATTTAGATAAGTGGTTTAGTTTTTTTTTTTTTTTTGCTAGAATTAACATAGGGTCCGTGTCTAAAAATTGTCTAGAAAATGTAAAAAGAATAGCCTAATGGTTGCTACCTGTGCAGGTACGCTATGAAAATTCTACAGAAAATGGTCTGGTGCAGAGGTCTACGGACCCCATCGACGGTCCGTCGATCCATCCACGGACCGTGGATGGTGTCCATAGAACCCAGGTAAGTCCCTAAACTTTTCCAAGTGTAAGAGTGATCTACGGTCCCAATCTATGGACCGTAGATCGACCCACGGACCGTAGACGGGGTCTCGTGGGTCCAAAACCCTAATGCTGCCCCACCCGACCCGGACCCCTCCTATTTAAAATCCCCCAATTTTAAATCATTCCACTTCTCTCCAATTACTCCCAAACCGTTTCATAACTTCCCAAACTCCTTAAATCACTCAATAATCACTTCATCACTCCCCAATTAATCTTCCCTTCCTTTTCCCCAAACTCCTAAATTCCCTTTCCTCTCCAAAAATCCCCACAAGGTCCAGTGTATGGGTTAAGCGAAACTAGGTGCTTAGTGCGGTCTCGAAAAGCTTAGTGTCATCACGCAATTACCCCACTCCTCGTTACTTGTAAGGTAATAGACTTTCTCCTCACTTTGAATTACGATTCATTGATAGATTATAGAAAGTCAGGGATTGGGACTTGACCTTGGGTAATTGTTAGATGAAATTCCATTCTAAAATTGGAAGTTACAATACCCTTGGAACGATAGATAGTGATTGTGTTGCCTTGTCACACGAGATTATAAGTCTAAATGAAAGTTTCTGTTGCTCTCCAAAATACACACAAGTGTATGTGATCGCACAAGTAGTATAGATTATTTAAGAAACGAGTTATCGTTCCCAAGGGACTTATGATCAACTTATATTCACTTAATTCTACAACTAAAAGTAACCAAGTAACCTTTTTAAGAGTTGTTGATTTAGTTAAGTATCTACTAATAATTATGCACTATATGAAAGTAACTAATTGTGAACGACTTTGATATAATATGGTTCAAGCAAGTTTAAAAACAATTTCAGGGCTGTAGCATACATTAAATACCATGATCATATCATTGGCTTAAAATTCACTTCAGTTGTCAAATTACTAGTTTATAGGGTTGATAGTACGGTCCGGGTGGTTCGCCTCTCGCCGCCTACCCCAGTTAGCCATATAACTACATCGTTGAGCGGGGATAAATAAACTAACTGGCGAGCATGTATATTTCATCCTATTTCGTAACCAAACAAGGTGTTCGTCTGGGCGTCACTCCTGAACACTAATCACCTCAATTTAATGGGTGGATCTAGCTCTCTATATTCTCTGGTCTATCTAATCCCTCCTCGTTCGATTTTAAGATGATATACTAGATTTATTTTATGGTGCGCAAGCATAAAATAGTAAAACAAGAGTATAGAAGTAATTTGGATTGACAACCGAAAATCAATTCATAAAGCCTCAAACATTCAACACATCATTCATAGCTATAGCCCCAAAACTAGGGCATTTAGCTACTCATGCTATTAGAAAACAAGAAAATACAATAGTTCATGCAATTTCCAGGAAAATTAGAAGAGTTAGAAGATCAAAACCTATTACAAACTTGAAGTCTTGTTTTTGCACACTAAATCAATCGTCCACCCCCTACTAATGAACCCTAAGGGTCTATTTATAATATTTAGAAAAACAAAAACCGAATCCTAAACCATCAAGGGGTCTTATTTAGTTGTATTTTCGTTAGAAAAATCGGCATCATGGTGGGGCGCCGCACCTCTCATCGCGTCTGAACTTTGCCTCTGAAGATTTCTCCTTGGCGCGCCGCGCCTCTCAGCGCGCCTGAGAGGCGTCTCTGACTATTTGGTCCAGGCACGTCGCACCTCTTAGAGCGCCTGAGAGGCGTCTCTAAATGTTAGCCCTTGGCGCCTCGCGCCTAGCAGTGCGCTTGGCCCTGGGGTCTTCATCCTAGGCCGCTTTTCATGCTCTTTTACATCTCTTTTCTTCAAGTTCACTCCAATTCTCTTGAGAGTTCCTGAAACAACTAATCATGTGTGTAAGTGTACAATCCTCACAAGTTACCCCAAAAATTAAGCTAATGACTAGAGATTATTCTTCATTCTATTCGACTTATGGGAAATTATTGACAACTTATGCATATAAATATGCCTAAGATCACCACCCCGCACTTAGAACTTTGTTCGTCCTCAAACAATCTCTAGACCATCAACTCTTTTTCACAACCCTTAGACTTATCAACCCACCTCAAAATCAACCAAACATTTTTAATCATAATCTTGTAGTTCACAATGGGTGCGACAATTCACAACCTTTACACCAAGTACAACACATGCTCAAAGAATGACCCTTTTATTATTTTAGGGCTAATGCAAACGCATACAAACACATCAATTAGATAATCTTATATATGCCATGACTGCCCTCACATGTTCTTATTTAGTAAAGTCTTTCACTCAAACAACTTGCAATATCAACAAGGCCTATTTTTCAAACAATCAACTCACCCTCACAAAAGAAGTTCTTACCCTTTTTGTTGCTCCATATTTGCCCTTTATTTCTTCTCTTCTTCTTTTTTTCATGCCTTTGCACTAGTCACCCAAACTCTAGATTTTTAACATCTGAGTAAGGTACACATTATCCTTGATAGGATCAGGGCCAATGTTTCGAGCATAATTCTAAATTAGCCACCCTCAATTTTAGTCGAGGTACACATTGTCACTAAGGACCAGGGCCAATACAGAATTTTCTTTTTCACACAACGTAGCGATTCACCCTTAGCTACATCAACCAACATTTTCCAACCCTTCTTCTTAACATAGTACATTAAGGATTTTTCATAGGATCAAAAGACTTGGTCTCAAACAACGGGTTTCGGCTTATCATGTGGTTTATCAATAAACAAGGTTAAAGGCTCAATGGGGTTTTACTAGGGATGATTTCAATGGTAAGCATACAAGTAGAGGTAAGAATTGGCTATTTCAAAGAAGCGCCTCAATCACATTCCTTAAGTCATACAAACTACTAATTTAACACACACAAGGCAAGTTCTAGATATCAAGTTAAGAAAGAACCAATCAATTCTCACCACACATGGCATTATGACACATATAAGGATATATCAACCAGGATGCTCCTACAATCTTGCATTATGGTATCATTACACAATTAAGCCCGTTTATTTTTGTTTTGAATCAAAACTAAAAACCCATGCTTGTTACAAGGTCAACAATCTATTGCACTTTTCCACTTGTGAGTACCCATGACGTTTGGCTAACTTGTTCCGACATAGCTTCAAAAGGCCAAGGTGGTTTCTCAATCCTACTCTTTTATGTGACTAATTGTCCCTTAAGACGGTCGTCATCCATCCATCATTGGAAACTGTCACTCCTATGACGACTCCAAGACTCAATAAAGCAATAAACTAGTCCTAGTCGGTTCAAAGGGACAATCCTCAGTAAAAGTACCGAAAACAAACACTGAGGAACCTAAAATAAAAAAATTTGGAAAACTTTAACTAAAAGCTACCACTAGACTCGATAAAGCAGTAAACAGCTATATACAATAGAGAATATTACCCCACCCCACACTTTAAAAATAAGCATTGTCCTCAGTGCACAATTAAAGCAAAGTATAGAGTTAGGAATACTCCCTCAAGCCTCTAGGCCTCGTCGTCACCGCCATCGAACACCATTAAGGCATTCACTTCCTCATCCCCAGCATCATCCTCCTCATCATCCATAGCCTCATCTACAGTAACCTCATCATCATCTAACGTCTCCATAAAAGCAGGACCAGACCTGCACAAAAAGGCTGCACTCTCGATTAACAGATAGCGATCCGCCAAGGTCTCCATTTCCTCATCAGTAACCGGATGTCCACCTATCCGCAATTGTAGCTCTGCCATACCGAACATTCTTGCCATGACGTTGTCATCACGGGCTTGCCTTTCTGGAGCAGACAAGACAGGTCCATGGGAAGTGTCTAGCGCCTTTGTGCGGGTTACATCAACTAGTTTACCCGTCAGATCCGGGTGATAAGCAACGGTCATGTCCATTGTTTCCTCTTCAATCCCTTCCTCCCTTAGAAAACGGGTGATCAACCCCCGTAACAGAATCTCCACCTCAAATTGTTTCTAAATTTCATCATATTTTGCCTCAGGATTGCCCCAACATTAATGGGCATTCCCTTCATCAGCATATAGACTAATACCACCCTATCCCTTGTTACATCAGTCAAATGTATGGCAGGCAACAACACACTACATATTATTTTCAGCCACACCCGAGTAGCTTGATTAAAGTTAGCAAAATTGAGGGTATTATGCCTCCCAGTATCCTTACTCTGTTCCCATCTAGCAGTCGAATCAACCCCACACAAGGCATGTCGGATATCCCTATAAGAAAGTTTATCCTTCAAGTTATTAAACTCATCATGGTCACAATTCGGGGTTCCTAGCAGCTCATTCAGAATTCGGGCAGAAAACTTTACATCTTTCCCCCTAACCGGCACAGTTTTATATTTTGTTTCAGTTAGCCAATTAGCATAAAATTCTCTCACTAACGTCAAATTGCAATCTCCCAGATTTTCAAAGATAAACCGCAAACCCAACTCATTAACAGTTTGATATATATCAGGAAATTGAGACTGTAACCGTACCTCATTCGCAAATTCGTCGCCCATATACTTCGCCTCTTGTTGACATGCAAACCATTCCCAGCCATACCTTTGCACAACCTTTTTGCCGAATTTTTGCACCGATTCCCGACTGCCAGAGGCCCCGGAAGCCTCTCCTTTTCTGCTCCTCTTGGAACCTGCCACATTTTTGGCTTTTAGAGCCATCTCAACTTGTTAAGAAAAGAAAACTAAAGACAAAAATGAGAAAAATAAAAAGGGGAAGGGTCGGATATGAACAGTGAGGAGAATGGAGAATGGAGAAAAATAAAAAAAATGGTGGGGGAATGATGGTTTAGAAGGGGAAGGGAAGTGAAGAAATTGGAAAGTAAGTAGTGGAGGAGTGGGGAAGTGGAGAGTTTATAGGTGGTGGAGGGGAAGAAGAAGAGTTTTGTTGGTTGTTTTAATGGGGAAAATGAGAGTGTAAAGGAAGTAGAAGAGTTAAGGAAGGAGAATGGAGAAAAGTTTGAAGGATTTTAGGGGCTGGATCGGTTAGGATGTAGTGGAATGAGGGAAGAATGTGGGATTTGGAGGTTTTAAGGGGAGTGGGTCGGGTGTGAACCGGGTCAAAACCCGTTGGAAGAAAAAATAAATCTGGCAGTGGGGCGATGGGAGGGGCGACGTGCCTCTCAGCGTGCCTGAGAAGCCGCTCAGACGTTCGGCGCGCCAACCAGTGCGCCTGGCTCCAGATTTATATAATTTTTTTAATTTTTTTCGCTATTACAGACTAAGTTACAAAGAATGAAAAATACCATTGAACTAAAACTAAGAACTAAAAGAACTTCCTATCTATTACACATTGTTCATGGGTTGCCTCCCAAGTAGCGCTTGATTTAACGTCGCAACACGACGTAACTTGGATCATTCATCATTTAGCTCAAGAACCTCCCGATCACGATTCGAATCTTCACCAAAATAGTGATTTACTCTTTGCCCATTGACGAAGAACGTAGGGCCAATTTCACCTTCAAATTCAACTTCCCCATGCTGTGTCATTCTAATCACTTTAAACGAGCCATTCCACTTTGACCTGAGTTTTCCTGGGAACAACCATAGTCTAGAGTTAAAGAGTAATACCTTGTCTCCCGGATTGAAAATACGGGCCACTAAGTGCTTGTCATCCCACCTCTTCGTCTTTTCTTTGTATAGTTTGGCATTCTCATATGCGTGGAGCCTAAACTCCTCAAGTTCATGCAATTGGTTTACTCTCCTCTTACCGGCTAGCTCGGGATCCAAGTTCAACTTCTTAATTGCCCAATAAGCTTGATGCTCTAATTCCGCCGGAAGGTGACATGTTTTTCCAAATACTATGTGATAGGGAGAAGTCCCTATGGGTGTCTTGTACGCAGTCCGATATGCCCACAACGCATCATCCAACTTTTCAACCCAATCTTTCCTCTGCGCATTCACCATTTTCTGCAAAATTTGCTTTACCTCTCTATTCGACACCTCCACTTGGACACTTGTTTGAGGATGGTAAGTTGTCGCAACCTTATAACGAATACCATATTTAGCAAGAAGGTTCTTAACAAGATGGTTAATGAAATGCTTACCTCCATCACTTATGATTGCCCTTGGCGTGCCAAAGCGAGTGAATATGTGCTTCTTGGTGAACTTTATCACCACCCTTGAGTCATTGGAAGGAAGAGCGACCGCCTCAACCCATTTGCTAACATAATCCACAGCCACAAGAATATATTGGTTTCCACTTGATGGTGGGAAGGGCCCCATAAAATCAATACCCCACACATCAAACATTTTCACCTCCAGAATGTTGTTTAGTGGCATCTCATGTCGTCTTGAAATAGTACTCAACCTTTGGCATCTATCACAACCCTTCACAAAAGCAACAACATCTTTAAATAGCGAGGGCCAAAAGAAACCAGATTGTAGTACCTTATGAGCAGTGCGTTCTCTCCATGATGACCTCCATATGGGCTAGCATGACAACTTTCCAGCACTTTGTGAACCTCATACTCCGGGATGCACCTTCTCACTACCCTGTCGACCCCTTGCTTGAACAAGAATGGTTCATCCCAAATGTAGAACTTGGCATCATGGTTAAGCTTTTTCTTTTGTTGGGTGGTAGAACCCGGAGGATAATCACCACTTACTATCAAATTCTCTATGTTTGCATACCATGGCACTTGAGAGATATCCAATGCCATTAATTGTTTATCCGAAAACTCTTCCCTGATTTGCTCACCTTCATTCACATGTGAAAAATCCTCCAACCTAGATAAGTGATCTGCTATTTGATTCTCCGTACCCTTCCTATCCTTGATTTCGAGGTCGAATTCTTGGAGAAGCAGTATCCACCGAATCAGCCTTGGTTTAGCATCCTTCTTGTTGAATAGGTACCTAATAGCTGCATGGTCAGTAAAAACAATCACTGTAGTACCTACCAAATACGATCTGAACTTGTCGAAGGCGAACACTAGAGCCAGCATCTCCTTCTCAGTCACTGTGTAATTAGCTTGTGTAAAATCAAGGGTCTTGCTTGCATAATAGATTGAGTGGAACACTTTATTCTTTCTTTGTCCCAACACTGCACCCACTGCTACATCGCTTGCATCACACATGAGTTCAAATGGTAATTCCCAATTAGGGGCAATTAAGATGGGAGCCTCAATTAAGTTCCTATTCGGCACCTCAAAAGCTTTCAAGCACATCTCATTAAAGTCAAAGTTCACCTCTTTCTCTAGAAGGCTGCACATGGGTCTTACTATCTTGGAAAAATCCTTGATGAATCGCCTGTAAAAACCTGCTTGACCAAGAAAACTACGCACACCTTTTACAGAAATGGGAGGAGGTAATTTCTCTATAACTTCTACCTTAGCCTTATCAACCTCCAAACCAGAAATAGAAACCTTGTGTCCCAACACTATCCCCTCTCTTACCAAAAAATGACATTTTTCCCAGTTTAAAACTAAGTTAGTGTCCTCACATCTAGCAAGTACTTTATCAAGATTTCGGAGACATACCTCAAAAGACTTCCCAAAGACGGAGAAATCATCCATGAACACTTCTACGAAGTCTTCCACCATATCATGAAAAATGGTCATCATACACCTTTGAAAAGTCGTCGGTGCATTGCAAAGTCCGAATGGCATGCGTTTGAAAGCATATGTACCATATGGACAAGTGAATGTGGTATTTTCCTGATCTTCGGGTGCAATTAAGATATGGTTGTAACCTGAATAGCCATCTAGGAAACAATAGCACTTCTGCCCTGCTAACATGTCAAGCATTTGATCAATAAAGGGAACGGGGTAGTGATCTTTCCGAGTAGCATAATTAAGTTTACGGTAATCCATACAAATTCGCCACCCAGTCACTGTTCTAGTAGGAATTAGCTCATTCTTTTCGTTCCTTACCACAATCATGCCTCCCTTCTTGGGAACACATTGCACCGGACTTACCTATTTACTATCAGAGATTGGGTAAACAACCCCAGCATCTAACCACTTTATCACTTCCTTTCTTACCACCTCTTTCATCAAAGGATTTAGACGACGTTGATGTTGTGCACTTGGTTTATGATCATCTTCCATGTAAATTTTGTGCATACATAACGCCGGACTAATCCCATGAATATCAGCCATTTGCTATCCAATTGCTTTCTTCCTCCGCTTCAAGATTCTCAATGCCGCCTCAACCTGTAAATCAGACAATTCTGCAGAAAGTATAACGGGCAAAGTTTCATTAGTACTCAAATAAACATACCTTAGGTGAGCTGGCAAGGCTTTAAGCTCCAACTTAGGAGCCTCTTCAATTGATGGTTTTGGAGGGGGCCTTAACTCGCGATCTAAAGACTCCACTTGAGTCCTACGAGTTTCTACTACTGCTAGATTTAAGCATGATTCAGTCTCTTGAGCTTCAACATCTCCCTCTAACTGTTGACCCACTAACACTCTTCCTAAGGGGTCTTCGGGAAAAACTAACTGTGATTCTACTATGCGATCAACCACAGTAATAGCAGACAACTCTTCATAAATAGAAGCCAATTTTAGCGCGCGGTAAACATCAAATACCTCTACCTTATCATGTTCCCTCATAGTTAATTGACCAGCTGCTACATCAATTAATGCCTTACCCGTGGCCAAGAAAAGACGTCCCAAAATGAATGGAACTTCAGGATCGGGTTCAAAGTCTAAGACCACAAAATCTATCGGAAAAATCAATGAACTTACTTGTACTAACACATCTTCTACCACCCCCTCTGGCCTAGCAATGGATCTATCAGCTAGTTAAAGAATAACAGTGGTTCGTTTTGGACTACCCAACCCAAGCTTTAGATACAAAGATAGAGGCATTAAATTTATACTTGCCCCTAAATCACACAACCCTCGGGCATGAATACTTTGCCCAATTGTAATCTGCACAGTGAAACTACCCGGATCTTTTAACTTTTTGGACAGTCTGTTTTGAATCCTTGAGTTGCACTCCTCAGTAAGTGCCACAGTTTAATATTCTGAGAGCCTCCTCTTGCTAGCCACAATGTCCTTCACGTATTTAGCATACTTCGGGATACCCTTCAAAATGTCAACCAAAGGTAGATTAATGTGAAACTGTTTAACGAGAGAGAGAAACTTACCGAAGCATTCATCTTCATTCAGCTTTTTAAGCCTCTGTGGAAATAGAGGTGGTAATTTCTTTTGAGGAATGGGTACCTCAACATTGGAGCTTTTTACTACCTCTTCCACATTCTTTTCTTTGTTACTTACCTCAGTGTCTTTCTTCTTTGGAGCTAGTTCCTCTAATTGCAGCCCACTTCTAGTGCTTACCGTATGCAATTGCTTTGGATTGGGCTCAGTATCACCGGGCAGCCCACCTTGGGGACGCAAGTTCAAAGAATTGGT
>NW_006239179.1:916209-923064 GCF_000226075.1 Solanum tuberosum | reverse complement strand
TGTGGGCAAGCATTCAACATTTGTTTGAAACGCGCCCATGCCTGGTACATGTCCTCCCCTTGCTTTTGAACAAAGTTTATTATCTCTCCCCTTAGCTTCGCAATTGCGCCTGATTTTGGTTTTGGTTCCCACCCCATGAGAAGTTATGATGGTTTTTCCAACTAGGGTTGTAAGTGTTACCATAATTTTATTGCACTCCACCCCTTTGCGCATTACCCACATAGTTTACGGAATCTGGGTTTGCTTCACATTGCTCGATTTCATGAGTTCCACTACCACATACCTCACACCAATTTGCTGCATGTTGTACTACGTTTACCAGAGCCTGATTTAGAGCTATTTGTTTAAATTGCAATGTAATGTTATGTTGCATTGCATCTAATTTGGCATGTATGGCAGTAGCTTGGTCGACATCTAAGATCCCTGCAGCCTTTTGGGTTGGAGTTCTAGACATTTCACCCTCATACCCTTGGTTCCCTTCAGAAAGTATATCGAGTAAGGCGAAGAACTCTTCACTCGTTATGGCTAGGGCCTGTCTACCTGCTGCACTATTAAGAAGAGAACGAGCATTATAATCTAAAACCTTCAAAGAAAGTGTGACAAAGTACCTCATTGGTTTGCATGTGATGTGGGCAAGCATTCAACATTTGTTTGAAACGCGCCCATGCCTGGTACATGTCCTCCCCTTGCTTTTGAACAAAGTTTATTATCTCTCCCCTTAGCTTCGCAATTTTCTTGGATGGGAAAAATTGACTCAAGAACTTCTTTGCTAGATCATCCTAAGAAGTGATGGAGTTTGGTGGCTCAGAATCTAACTAACGTCTTGCAACTCCTAACAATGAGTATAGGAACAAAGTCAACCTTACATAGTCTGATGAGACTCCAATTGGGATGTATGTATTGGTGATTTCTATGAAGATCCTAAGATGGATTTGATGATCTTCACGGGGGAGACCAGTGAATTGCCCATTAGTATGAAGGATATGTACCATGTTCTGCTTTAGTTCAAATCTACCCCCCGGTGGACGTTTCCTAATACTAGATGCCAAGTTGGCTGTCCGTGGGACTGCCACATCACGGACTGGTCTTGCGGGTACGACAGGTGGTGCTCCCTGGTTATTCGGGTTCCTTTGGTTATTCACGTTTTCTGGGTTATTCAAGTTGTCTTGATTCTCATCATCAATGTTTTCCGGAAAACCTAACCCCAATTCTCCTCATCCTTGATTCATCTTTCTGCGTTGTCGTAGAACTCGTTCAGGTTCATTGTATGGTTTGACAAGTTCTCCTTTCCTAGCCAGATCTGAAAGTCAAGTGCCTGCAATAATCAAGCTAAGATCAAGTGATTAGTATCCAAATAATCTAATTGTAGACTTGAGAAGATTGAATATAAATCAATTTCTAAGTCCCTGGCAGCGGCGCCAAAAACTTGTTGCTCTCCAAAATACACGCAAGTGTACGTGGTCGCACAAGTAGTATAGATTATTTAAGAAACGAGTTATCGTTCCTAAGGGACTTATGATCAACTTATATTCACTTAATTCTACAACTAAAAGTAACCAAGTAACCTTTTTAAGAGTTGTTGATTTAGTTAAGTATCTACTAATAATTATGCACTAAATGAAAGTAACTAATTGTGCACGACTTTGATATAATATGGTTCAAGAAAGTTTAAAAACAATTCCAGGGCTGCAACATACATTGAATACCATGTATCACATCATTGGCTTAAAATTCACTTCAGTTGTCAAATTACTGGTTTATAGGGGTTGATAGTATGGTCCCGGGTGGGTTCGCCTCTCGCCGCCTAGCCCAGTTAGCCATCTAACTACATCGTTGAGCGGGGATAACTAAACTAACTGGAGAGCAAGTATATTTCATCCTATTTCGTAACCAAGTAAGGTGTTCGTCTGGGCATCACTCCTGAACACTAATCACCTCAATTTAATGGGTGGACCGAGCTCTCTATATTCTCTGGTCTATCTAATCCCTCTTTGTTCGATTTTAAGATTAGACACTAGATTTATTTATGGTGCGCAAGCATAAAATAGTAAAACAAGAATATATAAGTAATTTGGATTGACAACCGAAAATCAATTCATAAAGCCTCAAACATTCAACACATCATTCATAGCTATAGCACCAGAACTAGGGCGTTTAGCTACTCATACTATTAGAAAACAAGAAAATACAATAGTTCATGCAATTTCTGGGAAAATTAGAAGAGTTAGAAGATCAAAACCTATTATAAACTTGAAGTCTTGTTTTTGCACACTAAATCAATCATCCACCCCCTACTAATGAACCCTAAGGGTCTATTTATAATATTTAGAAAATCAAAAAACCCAATCCTAAACCATCAAGGGGTCTTATTTAGTTGTATTTTCGCTGGATGACCACTGTAGCCACTGTCTGAAAAATTTTTGGTTTTTTTTGTTACTGTTCGTTTTTAGTTCTAATTTTTCTGAGTGTGTTTATAGTTAGTTTTGGCACTAATATCGCTTCCACAGGTACGATGGCACCCAAGAAGCTAGTCACTTACTCTAAACAGGGCAAGTCAAAATCTGTTGCTCCTAGTTTCAGTTAATCGATGAGGACACGGACACGGAAAAAGATCCAGCATACGTTCCTCCCAACACAAGGACTTCTCCCACAGCACCCCGAGCCACCAGAGGCACCCCCGGAAGGTGATCCCTGACATAGTCACTGTCTCCAGTCTGATAAGGAACACACACTGATTGGGTCACCAACTGGGGCTGCTTCCAATTCAGCTACTGGGTCTACGTCTGGCACCGAGTCTGCCCATGCTTCGGCCTCTGAGTCTAGCCATGCTTCAGGATCCGAGTCTGCCCATGCTTCGGGGTCCAATGCCAAGTCAGCCACAGGGTCCGGCCAGAACGAACAAGCAGCCTCATCTGATGAAGCCACTAGCTCAGAGTCAGTACCCGTACCAAGGAATGAGAACCCTACTCCAGTGGCCGACGAGCCAAACAGATGGTGTGTTGAGGGACAATGGAAAATCTATCGGGATGCCAAGATGATTAATGACAAAAAGAAGATGGCCCGACTTATTACAGAGGAGTGCAGAGTCCTCACAGGGAGCTTGCACACGGTCCCTGACATCCACCAGCTTTTAAACCTTCACAAGTGTGACTGGTTGGCTCGAGACCTAGGTACTTATAGTGAGGAGATTGTACGGGATTTCTACGTCTCTTATGCCGCCACTCTCCGTGGTTCGATCTCCAAGCGGTCAAAGCCCATAGCCCAGGACCCTCTCACTTCCACTATGGTCCGAGGTTGTCCGGTGGACATATCACATGCCACCATCAGCCGCTTTCTCTATGGACCTACCATGGGTCACTCTTGGTCACTAAACACAGCGGAGTTTTATTACAGTTGGGACATCGTGCGGAGCGGCGCTTTCCAGAGGAATGCTGAGCAACGAGAGGTTGTTATACTATGGTTGGCCAAGTACATTATTGCAGATGGCGAGCGTGCAGAGTGGGTCGCCACACCACGGTTGGGTATCCGAAAGGCCACATTAAATTTTGTGGTCAAGTTCTTCTGGTTGTTGGTGTGTAACAGGGTGTCGCCTACAAAAGCTGACAACCAACTCACATGGGACAGAGTAGTCATGGTTGCAGCCTTGGTCGCAGGATTGGAGATTGACTTTGCCCGCATGCTGCTGGCAGAGATTCACGAGAGGGCATTCAAGACCTCCACCACTTACCCCCTTTCCATGTTTGATTTTCTAATTGTGCAGGGACTCTAGAGTGCCGATCTGGCATTGTGATAGGTTGATTCCACCTTTACCAGGGTACTTTGGATATAGGCCTCATTCGAGATGAGGCAAATGTGGCGGCACCTCGCAGAGAGCCCCAGGTTGAGGTACCTTCCTTGGGTACAGATCTTGCAGACACGGTGGGGCAGGCACAGGGCAGTGACCCCATTATACCACATCACACCGATACTATCTCGGCCTCCTCTTCCCAGGCCTCTAGTAGGGATCCTAGCTCATCCCGGTCCAAACCACCATTAGGAGCTGTTGTTGTTCCCTTGGCCAGAGTACAGAAATTAGAGGCTCAGATGGCCACACTGCTACATCACATCCAGTCTTGGATGCAAAAGTCGATAGCCGAGTCTGAGGCCAGAATGGAGCGAAGGATGGAGGGGATGATGGACCGAAAGATCCAGGCCGTTAATAAGAATCTCGATGCCTTTGAATTGAGAGTCCTCGAGCGACCATCCCCGACCATAGATCTATCCTTTTTTCAGTCCGAGTTAGCTAGTCTCAGGGCCAATGTTGATGTCATTCTTGCCACCCCCACAGTTGAGCCTCAGGTGGCACCTCCTGCGTTGGCTGATGATACGGTGTTGGATGTTTTATTCAGTGGGACCGCCGAGGAGGGGCCTGAGCCTACACATACCAAAGGTAAGAGGCATCGTTCTAGTCGCACTGAGGAGGAAAAATCCCAAAAGAGATAGCGTAGGCAGGAGAAGGAGGCCAGGAAGGCTTCGATTTTAGATGAAGAGTTACGCCAATAGAGGGTGCGAGAGAGCATTGCATGGGCATCGAGTTATGCCCCAGTTGTAGAGGTCCCGCCTGTCGTGAGGGACGTTGTGAGCACCACTGATGGTGCGGTTAGAGTGACCGAGAGCACTACTGAGGGTGCTATGATGGATGATGTGGGCACTACTGAGGGTGACCCAAGTATGGTTCCAGCGGGATTCGGGAAACCGGACCCACCCGTTTGTTGATGATTTTTCGGCGCAATGCGCCACAGGTTTGCTTCACCTAATCCATTATCTTTTACTGCTTTTGTATGCATTGGGGACAATCGCATCTATTTTTGTTGGGGGTGGGGTAAATGGATTGTGAGTGATAGGGTGAAGTTTGAGTAACCCAACTCATAACTCATCTCTTTGGGGTTTTCTTTCCTGTGTTCTTTTTCCCCAAGATACTGTTTATGTTCTGTTGAACCGGCATGTGTTAGGATCGTATGTGTAGAAGCATGAAAAAGAATGAAGCACGATGGCTTATGAAATATATACCCGTCTAAATTTGTTTATGTGTGCTAGAATTGGTAGGCTAAGACAAGTTGAATGTGTTGTTTGTGAGTATGACATGATAATGAATCAACTTGATGGCATGACTTAAGCTGAAACTTAAACTGGGTAATCTGATAATCTGATAATGAAACTATGTGCCAAGAGTGTGTAAGAATAGTTGATTGTTCAAACAGATTTTGTGCAAAACTAGAACTTGTCCGATTAGTCCTGCTAAGACAATTCAATCTAGAGGTTAGGAAGTAATATGCCCTTGTTCTGATAAGTCCACAAATTGCCTAAATGAAGGATCCAACCAAATAAAATAAATGCTCCCTTTGATCCAAATGCTTTGAGCCTAAAATTAGACCATTTCTTTCTAATCCTCGAACTCACCTTTCCATAATAGACTATGTTGGCCCCGGTCCCTCCTTGGACATGTGCACCTCGACTTAGGCCAAAACCCTAAGTTGAGGGTGGCTAATGTAAAAAGTAACTTCAATCTTGCCCCTGACCCGACATCGGGTATTGTGCACCTCAACCAATGGAAAATTCATAAGTTAAGGGTGGCAATGAAAGAGGAAACCGAAAGAAAAATGGGTATGAAAAGAGTTTGATGTTGAAAAAGAGAAGAAAGGATGTGACTTGTTGAAAGCTAAAGAAAAGGATAGAAAAAAAAATATTAAAAATAAAGAGCTACAAGGTCTAAAGTCACATCTGTGGTTGAAGAAAATCAAGGGAAAGAAGGTACAACGGTAGGATGGCAAAAAATAGGGCAAAAAAGAGGTTGAAAGCCTAGTGTAATGTCAAGGATGGCATAAAGTCACTAAGAAGTACCCAAATGTACCACACCTGACCCTGAGCCTACATTGCAAGACAAGAAAGTCCTATAGTGATCCTAGAATCTACTTTGGAGAGTCTAAGTAGTGAAAATAAGGGCAAGCCTATGGTACTGAGCACTAACTGTACTTGAAGTTATTTCTGAGTGTGAGTGTTGAATGAATACTTGTACTCCAATTCATAGTCATTGTGTGAAAGAAAAGGGATTTCGTTTGAAGTAAGGGCACTAGTTACATTGTCGGAAAGTTGGTACTTTGGTGATAGTGAAACAGTGTATGTTGTGTGTTGGTTGGTCGATCGTTGTCATGATTTGATCCGCATGAATTAGCTTGTCGAGTCTAAGAGAACAAACTCTGCACCAGGAAAGTGAGTGGGATAGAGAGCCATGTGATTGCTTGTGATTGAAATGCTTGCTTCTATACAAGTGTTGTTTCGAGTGTTAGTGCGTCGCTTGAGGACAAACAACGAATTTAAGTTGAGGGTGTTGATATACCGTGAGTTTAGGGTATTTCTAATACATTTCACTTACAAGTTGTGTGTGTCTAGGGCCTTTTTGTATTGGTTTTGATGTTTTTTTATCATATTTTGCAAGAAAGATATTCAGGCGCGGAAGTAAAGAGACAGCTGAAGAAATGCAAAAAAGGGCATCTACGAAGGTGATCTACGGACCGTAGGTCCATTAACGCTCTGTAGATGGTGGTCGTAGATCAGCAGGCAAGGCATGGAAAGGAAATCAGGGAAATCTGACCAAGTGTGGAACCACGGTGGCCATTGACGGTCCTTAGATGGATCTACGGACCGTACTGTTGATCCATAGATTGATATTGCGAGGGCTCCAGTACCTGATGTTTGAAAAATTTGAAGTATGGAGCTACTGAGAGGGATTAACGGACCGTAGATCGATCTACGGTCCATCAATCCCCTTCCGTAGCTCCACACTTGGAATCTTCAAAAATCAGGTACTAGAACCCT
>NW_006239179.1:908471-915582 GCF_000226075.1 Solanum tuberosum | reverse complement strand
AAAGGATTGCTATTACTAGGATTACTGCGTTATGAGCTTGTGGGGAACACGTATACCCTAGTTTCTCTCATCTTGATAACAACCAAAACTGCCTTTTGATTACTGATTATTTATTGAATTCTTACAATTTGTTTCACAAAACCCCCCATTTTAATTACTTGTTTCTGGAAGTAATTTGACTAATTGAATATAATTATTGGTTAAAGTAAAGTCTAAACCATTCTCCTCGTGGGATCGACCCCAACCTACAAGTTGGGTTCATTACTTGATACCGAACACTTATGCTTCTTTAGGGAGCTGTAATTTGAGCGTATCACTAGATAGAGTTACCGCCATGATGACTTGTCCTAAGCCGTAAACCCATTCCCTTAGATGATCTTTCAACTTTCTCTCTAGTTAGGCCTTTTTGTAAGTGGATCCGACACATTATCCTTCGACTTTACATAGTCAATTGTGATAATTCCACTAGAGAGTAGTTTTCTAACGATATCATGTCTATGTCTTATATAACGAGACTTTCTGTTATACATCATGCTCTATGCCCTACCTTTTGCATCTTGACTATCAAAGTGTATGCATATTGATGCCAAAGGTTTGGGCCAAAAAGAATATCTATCAAGAAATTCCGGAGTCTTTCAACTTGTTCACCGGCCTTATCTAGAGCACCTAACTTAGAATTCATTATAGAGCTAGCGATACATGTCTTTTTGGAAGATTTCCAAGAGACTGCTCCTCCACCAAGAGTAAATACATATCCACTCGTGGATTTTACTTCATTTGATCCCGGTGATCCAATTTGCATCACTATATCCTTTCAATACTGCAGGATATTTGTATAATGCGAGACATAGTTTTGAGAATGTTTTAAATACCCAATTAAAAACATTAAGCTTTATTAACTCTATAACAAGCCTTAATGATGTATCCTTGTTCCTGATCATTGTCTTCATCATGAGAATGGATTGAGTTGATTGACAATGTCGAACCGTCAGTCACAACTTTGTTTTTCTCCTTGAATCTAGCTCTTGGGATCTCCAGTCTGCTAGATAGAGTTACCGCCAATATGACTTGTCCTAAGCCGTAAACCCATTCCCTTAGATGATCTTTCAACTTTCTCTCTAGTTAGGCCTTTTTGTAGGTGGATCCGACACATTATCCTTTGACTTTATATAGTCAATTGTGATAATTCCACTATAGAGTAGTTTTCTAACGGTATCATGTAAACTTTCTATTATACATCATGCTTCATGCCTTACCTTTTGCATCTTGACTATCAAAGTGTATGCATACTGATGCCAAAGGTTTGGGCCAAAAAGAATATCTATCAAGAAATTCCGGAGTCTTTCAACTTGTTCACTGGCCTTATCTAGAGCATCTAGCTCAGCATTCATTGTAGAGCTAGCGATACATGTCTTTTTGGAAGATTTCCAAGAGACTGCTCCTCCACCAAGAGTAAATACATATCCACTCGTGGATTTTACTTCATTTGATCCCGATGATCTAATTTGCATCACTATATTCTTTCAATATTGTAGGGTATGTATAATGCAAGACATAGTTTTGAGAATGTTTTAAATACCCAAAAAACACTCTTCATTGACATCCAATGAGTTTTATTGGGATTATTCATGAACCGACTCAGTTTATTAATAGCGCATGCTACATCTGATCGCATACACTTTATGATATACATCATACTTCCCAATACTCTAGCATAATCCAATTGTGAGTCACTTTCACCTTCATTCTTTTGAAGTGCAAAGCACACATTATTGAGGTCTTGACACTATTAAAATCCAAATATTTGAACTAGTCAAGTACCTTTTTGATAAGTTCTTATGTTCCTTAATGTTTTGATGATGACAAACAAGTGCAGGGACTTGGTCCTCTACAGAGTATGAATACTCATCCAGTGGTCAAAGTGTTGTCCAGCTGTCTGCGTAAGATAGTTGGTGAGTTGCAGAGTACTCCACCAATCAAAAGCAATGAGGTTACTTGTACGTGTGGCATTATCTCTTCACGATATATATCAAACAACAAACAACACTTTGATTCATTCATTCAAAGAGAGATATTTCAAGCTTCAAAACAGCAGGGACCTGATCGATTGCTTCAAGTGCTTCCAGTACCAGCTGTTACTTTGTTTGCTTGTAATAGGGTTTATATTGTAGGATTCGTTTCGTTGTGATAAGAAACGTTTCAATTTGTGTGAATCATTGTGAGTTCTGATTTAGAGTTAACTTAGTTCTTACTCCAAAACCTATATTAATCAGGATAGGATTAGTATAGTAGGTAGTGTGGTATCTACTCTAGCTCGTCTAAGTAATAGGAGATGTTAGTTAGAGTTGGGATTACCAGGCTAATCTCGGTTTGTAACTGGCTTTTACTTTTGCTTAGAGAAGATTAGTGAAAAGCAGTTCTAAAAGTCTTGGCAGGCCAGGTCGTGGTTTTACTCCCTTGAGCAAGGAGGCTTCCACGTAAACTCTCTTGTCGATCTTTACTGTTCAGTACTTGTTCCTTTAACTGTTTTAGTTTCAACTGTGTTAAGGACCTGGTCCCATTGATACAAGTGGATGCATATATTCCATCAAGTGGTATCAGAGCCTGACTTTTCAGTTTGGTTAACACCAAGAAAAGAAAGGATCCTGAAGGAATGGCTGCTCCACCCAATACGGAGGAAGGACAATCTTCTAACAGGCCACCACGTTTTAATGGATAATACTATGGCTGGTGGAAAAATCGAATGCACGACTACATCAACGTTGAGGACTCTGAGCTATGGGACATCATCATTGATGGACCATATATTCCTACAAAGGAGACGAAGGATGGGGAGATTACCACCACTGTTGTCAAAACTAGAAAGGAATACAATGAGGCAAATAGGAAAAAGATACAAAAGAACTACAAAGCAAAGAAGATTCTAGTGTGTGGAATTGGAGCAGATGAGTACAACAGGATTTCTTCTTGTGAGACTGCCAAGGAGATATGGGATTGTCTTCAAACAGCCCATAAAGGAACTCAGTGAGTAAAGGAGTCTAAGATTGATATGCTCACCACTCAGTATGAAATTTTCATTACGAAGGAAGGGGAAACCATCTTTGAGATGAACTCAAGATTGACCTCTATCACCAACGAGCTGAGAGGTTTGGGTGAGTCTATTCCTGTTCATAAGCAAATTCGCAAGATCCTCAAGGTACTCCCAAAACCTTGGCAAAGCAAGGTGGATGCCATAACAGAGGCCAAAGATCTAATGACGTTTCCCATGGATGAACTGATTGGGAATCTTCATACCTACGAGATGAACATGAAACAAGGGACGACTGTGAAGGGAGGAAAGAAAGAAAAGTCCATTGCTTTAAAAATATCTCAGAATGAGGTGACTAAAGAAGAGGATGAAATGGCATATGTCACTAAAAGATTTCAGACGATCTTAAAGAAGCATGGAGGCTTCCAAAAGAAAACCTCTTCCAGCAGAACTGCCACTGCAAATGATCTATGTCATAAGTGTGGCAAGCCTGGTCACTTTATGAGGAACTGCCCCAGTCAAAAGCAGGAAACTCATGACACCAGACCTCGAAAAAGGGACCTGTCCCAGACCATGCTCAAAGGAAGGCACATGTGGATCAGCTGGTGAGAAAAACCTTTGCTGTGTGGGGAAATGACTCAAGTGAATCAGAAGAAGATGTAGAGAGTCATGAGGATGTTTCAATGATGGCCATTAAAGATGATGAAAGCATCTTCAACTCCATTTTCTCTTTAATGGAAAATTTTGATGATGAAGAAGATTCAGACGAGGTAACTCTTTTTTATCTTAAAGATGATCTAGATAATCTGCCTATTGAAAACTTGAGAAAGCTTGCTGCTCTACTTATTGACTGTGTTGATGAACGAACCACTAAAATCTTAATGTTGAATAAAAAATTAAGTTTGTGTAAAGATAACAATTCTGCTCTCATGTCTCAAGTTGCTGAAATTAGTGAAAGGATAGAAACTCTAGAAACTAGTAACATGACATCTGAGAAGAACCCTGGAAACTCAGGAGGTGGGAAGAGAAAGCTTAGCATTTTTTAGGAAGAACTAGAAGAAAAGCTAAAAAAAATTGAGTCTAAGCTAGTTGCTTCTCTTGAAACAAATTCTCAACTAAGAGAGGATCTGAGTAGGGTCAAGGAGGAATTAAGTCACTCTCTAAAATGGACTGACTCCTCTAAGATACTCTTTAATTTATCTAATCAACGCTTCAATGGAAAGAAAGGGTTGGGACGCAGACCAATAGAACCTCCCTACAATCCCCATAGCAAATATGTGTCTGTATCTGACAACCTTTTGTGCACTCACTGTGGTTGAAATGGTCACTTGAAGGAAAATTGTGAGAGTCTGAGAAAAGTTAAAGAAAGACATGTGAGATTTGTTAGATCTAAAAATGATGTTAAAAAGGGACACAAGGGACCCGGTTCCCTGTATCGTCAGAACATCCTACCTCCCTGGACATCAAGGTTTCTTATCAAACCTCTTAATAATTACTAGGAACTCCGTCTGAAGTGGGTTCCTAAATCTAACAACTGATTTCTATGCAGAAGAGAGGAAGAAGTCAGTGCTGGTACATGGACAGTGGATGCTCTGGAGACACTTCAAACTTCCTCTCTTTGAAAGAACACCAAGGTGGTGGTGTGTCGTTTGGTGGTGGAAAGAAGGGCTCTATCCTTGGTATTGGCAAAATAGGGAGATCAGCTGATAATTCAATAAATAATGTACACTATGTGGAGGGTTTAAAGTACAATCTTTTGAGCATTTCACAAATCTGTGATAAGGGAAATGAAGTCAAGTTCATGTCTGAAAGGTGTGTGGTTACAAACTGTACAACTAAGAAAATTGTGATGTCTGCAAAACGAGTCAAGAATATGTATGTTGCTGATCTTGATTCTGTTGAAGGAGTTAGCCTGTCATGTCTGAGTGCTCAAACTAATGATGAAAATCTTTGGCACAGACGACTGGGTCATGTAAGTACCTCTTTACTAAACAAGCTTGTTGCAGGGGACCTGGCCCGTGGACTACCAAAGCTGAAGTTCTCCGATGACAGTCTGTGACGCCTGTGCAAAAGGCAAACAAACAAGATCTTCTTTTAAGGCAAAAAGGGGTGTGAGCACTTTCAGACCTTTGGAACTTCTCCACATAGATCTGTGTGGACCTGTCAGAATTCAAAGCAGTGGAGGTAAAAAATATATTCTTATGATAGTTGACGATTTCTCCAAGTACACCTGGAGTTTGTTTCTGCGGAAAAAGGATGAGACTGCTGGAATTCTGATCACCTTTGCCAAAGCCATCCAATTGAAGATAAATTGCAAGATAGTCAGTATCAGATCTGATCATGGTACGGAGTTTGAAAATTCTATACTTGAAGGGTTTTGTGCAGAAAATGGAATCAATCACAACTTCTCAGCACCAAGAACTCCTCAGCAGAATGGAGTGTTGAAAGAAGGAACAGAACACTGGTGGAGATTGCTAGAACTATGTTGATTGATTCAGAACTTGCAATGAATTTTTGGGCTGAAGCAGTTAATGCATCTTGCTATGTGACAAACAGGTGTCTTATCATATCAATCATCAAGAAAACACCTTATGAGTTGTTAAATAAAAGAAAGCCCTCAATTGCTCATCTCAAGCCATTCGGTTGCAGATGTTTTGTGCTAATAAATGGAAAGGAGGATTTAGGCAAGTTTGATGCCAGAAGTGATGAGGGAGTATTTGTTGGATACTCATCTACAAGCAAGGCGTACAGGGTGTTCAACAAAAGAACTCTGTGTGTCGAAGAAATCATGCATGTCAAGTTTGATGAATTGGGTATAAGAAATTAGAACAATAGGAGTTGATGAACAAGCAGCAGGATGATCAGGACACTAAAGAAAAGGATGCAAAACACTCAGGAGGACCTGGTCCATCAGAATCATCTCAGGAAACAGTGTCTCAAAATCCTGAAGAAGATGAAGGTAACTCTGATGCTGATAGAGAAGAAGAGATTACCAGGAAGTCTGGATGGAAACATCAATCTTCACACCCATTAGATAATCTCACCTCTCCACTTGACTCAGTAATTCACACTAGGTCAAAATCAAGAAATCTAGTTGCACATTCAGCATTCATATCATCCATTGAACCCAAGAACATCAAGGAAGCTCTGAAGGATGTAGATTGGGTAACTTCAATGCACGAAGAGCTTCATAAGTTTGAGAGAAGCAAGGTGTGGCACCTGGTCCCCAGACCACTTGACAGAACCATTATTGGGACTAGATGGGTCTTCAGAAACAAACTCGATGAGCATGGAATCATTACTAGAAATAAGTCAAGATTGGTGGTGCAGGGTTACAACCAAGAAGAGGGAATTGATTATGACGAGACCTTTTCTCCTGTAGCAAGAATGGAACCCATCAGAATCTTAATAGCATTTGCCGCTCACATGGAATTCAAACTGTTTCAAATGGATGTCAAGAGTTCTTTCTTGAATGGGAATATGAAGGAAGAAGTATATGTTAAGCAGCCTCCAGGCTTTGAGGATGCAGGACAACCAAATCATGTGTTGAAATTAGATAAGGCTCTGTATGGGTTGAAACAAGCTCCCAGAGCTTGGTATGAACGCTTGTCAAAATTCCTTCTTGCAAATGGGTTCAAAAGAGGTAAAATTGATAATACACTATTTTTGAAATCCAGAGGAAATGAGTTGCTGATCGTGCAGGTTTATGTGGATGATATCATCTTTGGAGCCACTACAGATTTACTTTGCAAGGAATTTGCTGATCTGATGAGCAGTGAGTTTGAAATGAGCATGATGGGAGAACTCACTTTCTTCCTAGGCCTGCAGATCAAACAAACCTCTCAAGGCATTTCAATATGCCAAGAGAATTATATCAAAGAGCTGCTCAAGAAATTTGATCTTCTTGAGGCAAAGGTATTGGATACTCCTATGAGCATAAGTGTGAAACTTGATGAAGATGAAAATGGTGTGGAGGTCAATCAGACCATGTATAGGGGAATTATTGGGTCACTCTTGTACCTCACTGCAAGCAGGCCCGATATAGTGTTTAGTGTAGGGATGTGTGCAAGATTTCAAGCAGCA
>NW_006239179.1:899552-907877 GCF_000226075.1 Solanum tuberosum | reverse complement strand
TTTTATTAATCACGAATACAAATAAATAATAAAGGAGAAGAAAGAATAAACCACAATTCTCCGGCCTCCACGGCGGCTCTTCCAAAGTTCCTAAGCTAGAAGAAAATTTTATTGTGTCTTGTATCTTGGTTCTTGGCCTCCTCTTCTAATAATTATTTTTATGCACTATTTATAGATGTAGAAACCCTAAAATAAAATAATTGAGTTCAAGACAAATTAGGAAATTAAAACCCAAACAGAATTGAATTCCTACGAAAACGCGTGAACAGTAACCGCCTTAGACTTCCGCCGCCTTCAATAGTTGGAGTCTTGGAGATGCCTTCAATGACTGCCACGTGGCAGCATATTCTTTTTTCAATTTGAACGCTGCAACTTTATATTTTATATAATATTATATTAAATTTAATTCATTAAGCTGCCTGTTTGATTTCCTTCTTCAACCTTCCATCTTTAATTCGTTTTAGCTCCAAACTTCTTCAACTTTACGTTAATTTACTCCTACAAATAAAATACACTATTTAGCACAATTTATAAAATTAATGTTCAAAAAGGACAAATATAAATAATAAATATGAGGCAAATAATGATTAAAAATATGTATTTTTAGACTCACATCAAGGTCAATCAGACCATGTATAGGGGCATTATTGGGTCACTCATGTATCTCACTGCAAGCAGGCCAGATATAGTGTTCAGTGTAGGGATGTGTGCAAGATTTCAAACAGCACCAAAGGAGTCTCACCTGAAAGCAGCCAAACGTATCATGAGATACTTGAAGGGAACTCAGGACCTGGTCCTCTTCTACCCTACTGATGACTCTTTTGATCTTGTAGGTTACGCTGATGCTGATTATGCAGGTTTTCTTGTTGATCGAAAAAGCACATCAGGCATGGCACACTTCCTGGGATCAGCTTTGATTTCATGGGGAACAAAGAAGCAGAATTCTGTGGCATTGTCTACTGCAGAGGCAGAGTATGTGGCTGTTGCATCATGTTGTGCACAACTGTTATGGGTTAAACAGCAGCTAGAAGACTTTGGTGTACTGTCAGACATCATTCCTCTCATCTGTGATAACACTAGTGCCATGAACATGGCCAAAAATCATGTTCATCATAAGAGGACAAAACATATAGATGTGAGGCATCACTTTTTGATGGACAATGTTGAAAAGCAGAACGTGGTGATGAAGTTTTGCAAATTGAAGACCAGTTGGCTGATATCTTTACAAAACCATTAAGTAAAGAATCCTTCATCAAAAACTGGATGAGGCTAGGAATGCACAAAATCACCTGACCCCTCGACAGATTTGCATAAAGAAATCCTTCTTATTGATTATGTTAAGGAGGGCAGGTATCTATACTTGTTTTACTGCTTGTCATAAAAGAATTCACTTCCGGTATCTTAATGCACGTATACAATCATGGTGTGTTTAGCTGAATGGAAGGTTTAATCACACAGACAGAGTTACAAACTGAAAGGAGGACCTGGTCCTCATGAGGTGAGTATCAAGTATACTACACTGTCTAAATGTCAACATCCCTGCCACGTGTATTTCTCCCATTCATCGCGTCAGTTTCAAAACGTCTTGTCGTTTTTAATACCAAGGGTCGCCTCTTTTGGGACCCGATACCTTTTAAACATAAATCCCTCTCCTCTTCTAAAGTTGAAAATTTCATAAACCTTCTCCTTATTACTCTAAATTTCTCTCCAAGTTTTGTTTTCCTCCTCGCTTCAAACATGTCTATCAATAAGTCTTCTTCGAAAGCATCCATCTCTCAAGAAGTTGAAAACCCTAGTTCATTCAACTTCTCTGTTTCTCCTCCTGAAGAATCTCCGTCCAACCCTGTCTGTGGTGTTGGAGATATGGATGAATCCATCTCCCTGGTGGGCGACATCTTAGTCAGCCCTGTTCGTCCCTCCGAAAATTTGTTAGTTTGCTCTCCTACTCTGGTTCCATCTGGTGACAAATCCCCAGATTCAAAAGCACAATCTATGGCAAAACCTAATGAGGGTCTTTTTACAGAAGAAACTAACATTGGTTCCCTGGAAGTGTCATCAACCATATCTGAGAGTGTGTTTGAAGGGGACCTACCTGAAGGAAAAGGTCCTGAATCTTGTATCCTAACTGCTGGGGCTGAACTGGTGGCTGTTCAAAGCTTAGCCTCTTTAAGAGGTGATGTTCCACCTACTTCTCTGGAATATGATGTAGTGTCACAGGATCAGGTCCCTCCCAGAAGTGAGCCCATTTTTTACCAAACTCCCAAATCATTTGATGTTGGAAGCGATAAGGAAGAAGAAGAAAAGATTTCATTAAAATGGCGCTCTAGGGGAATGCGTGGAGCAAACCAATCTCAAATGAATGATTCTGAGTTGGAAGCAGTTAGAGGTACATCTGAGGTTGACGTGGTTGAAAAACCTGCTGAACAAGCAAAAGAGCAACAGAGAAAGGGAAAGGGTAAGTTGGTACTGTCTCTCTCTAAAGGGGACAAACGGAAATATGTTACGAGGAGCGAAGCACAAAGGTTATGGGAAGTGCTATTGCTGCAAGCAAAGCTCACGCGGAAAGAAGTAGGCAGAGGAGAAGAGAAGGGCTAAAACCTGTGCAACCTGCCTCTACTCCTTTGTTCATTGAGAATAGTGAAACTGAATCTGAAGAAGCTGTCAAGTATGTGGAAAAAAGGAGAAGAAGAGTTGAGGAAGAAGGGATTGAAACTAAGGGAAATCAAAAAGGGGAAAAGAAATCTCCTACAAAAGGTGTGAAAATTAACAAGTAGAAATCTCGTGCAAAGGGAGAAAAAGGAAGAAAGCAGTTAGAGGAACAAACCGTAAAAGGACCTGGTCCCAAGGTTAAAAATCAAATCGAAGAGGACTTGACCAGAAAAGAGCGGGTGGAGAAAATGGAGCAACAAAAGGTCCTAAATGGTAAAGTCTTTGACCCTAACATTCTAACACAGTTTGGTATGGGAAATTTGGTTGATGTTGTTACCATTCAAGGCTGGAATCACTTGTTTGAACCACCAGTTCCATACTTACACGAACCTGAAGTGCGTGAGTTCTTCTACAAAATGAAATTACTGGATAGAGGTGGAATCATAACTACTGTCAGGAATGTGGAGATTCATCTTGATGAAGAAACTCTGGGAATTATTCTTGGAGTGCCTGTGTTGGGAGTTCGGACTATTGAAGGATGCAAACCATCTGGTGAATTTTCAAAGCATACTACCAAACGAAGAGATGTCAAACAGGCAGGGCTCCCTAAGAAGTTTCTTAAAAGGGAGTATCAATTGATGTTTGAGTTCATTAACAAATTCATGGTGCCCCGAACTGAGAAAAGAATTGTGGCTTCTGCTGCCGATCTTTTCCTTATGGAAAAACTTAATGAGCTTGAGGAAATCAACCTCCCTGCAATTATGCTGGAACATATGCATAGAGTAATGATATGGAAGAATGCTAAGCACGGGATTCCCTATGGGTATTTGCTAAATTTTGTCTTTAACCATTTTGAAATCCCAGTGGGCAAAGGTGTACCTGGTACCACCAAGCAAATGTTCACTATGTCTACTCTACTAGAATTTGAGTGCATTGAGGGACAGGCTAAGGGCAGATCTCAGGTGGCAGATGTTTTAGAACAGCAGGCTACTCTCAGGAGGGAGGTGACTGATCTCACAAAGATTTTGAGCGATAAGGAGGTAGAAATCACCAGGCTGAAGTCTGAACTGCAGAAGGCAGCTTCCAGGGACCTGGTACCTATGAGGGTCATGAACTAATGCTAAAAGATTTAAGTGATGACAACTCAAAGTTGCTAAAGACAAATGCCTCTCTCAACGAGGAAATTAAGTCCCTCAACAAGCAACTGATCCAGGCCCATGAGAGTGCAAATGAGCGCATGATGTTGTTGATGCGTACTTTTACTCCCTCCTCTCCTTCGTCCAAAATGTGTCTTGTTTCTCATTTTGTTTGTCTTGTCTTCTGAAGGTCCGCCTTGTTATCACATACTCTTGTGGCTTTTTGTTAGTATGACATATTACAGTGGTCAGTATATATGATATGCAGTTCTCTTTTGTCTTGTGCCCTGTTCCTGTGTGGTTTAATATTCTCTTTATGCTTACATACACATGTTCGGTGTGGCCCAAGGCCCTGAATTCTTTATTGCCTTGCATTTAACTTGAATACGTTTACTGCTTCACCTTTTCAATGATGTCAAAAGAGGGAAATTTTTTGTTGTAAAGTTTGGCTGTGGAATAGGGGCATTGAACTAAGGGGGAACAGCTGTGGAATAGGGGGGAACAGCTGTGGAATAGGGGCATTGAACTAAGGGGGAACATACAAAGGGGGAATTTGTTATGTATTTGAATGAATGTTTGTTCACTCACGTAAGGAGTTATGCAGGTTGTTTGTCATCATCAAAAAGGGGGAAATTGATAAGTTCTTATGTTCCTTGATGTTTTGATGATGACAAACAAGTGCAGGTACCTGGTCCTCTGCAGAGTATGAATATTCATCCAGTGGTCAAAGTGTTGTCCAGCTGTCTGCGTCAGAAAGTTGGTGAGTTGCAGAGTACTCCACCAATCAGAAGCAATAAGGTTACTTGTACGTGTGGCAGTATCTCTTCACGATATATATCAAACAACAAACAACACTTTGATTCATTCATTCAAAGAGAGAGATATTTCAAGCTTCAAAACAGCAGGGACCTGATCAATTGCTACAAGTGCTTCCTGTACCAGCTGTTACTTTTTTTGCTTGTAATAGGGCTTATATTGTAGGATTCGTTTCGTTGTGATAAGAAACGTTTCAATTTGTGTGAATCATTGTGAGTTCTGAGTTAGAGTTAACTTAGTTCTTACTCCAAAACCTATATTAATCTGGATAGGATTAGTATAGTGGGTAGTGTGGTATCTACTCTAGATCGTCTAAGTAATAGGAGGTGTTACTTAGAGTTGGGATTAGCAGGCTAATCTCGGTTTGTAACTGGCTTTTACTTTTGCTTAGAGAAGATTAGTGAAAAGCAGTTCTAAAAGTCCTGGCAGGCCAGGTCGTGGTTTTACTCCTTTGAGCAAAGAGGTTTCCACGTAAACTCTCTTGTCGATCTTTACTGTTCAGTACTTGTTCCTTTAACTATTTTAGTTTCAACTGTGCTAAGGACCTAGTCCCATTGATACAAGTGGACGCATACATTCCATCACTTTTCAATGTAATGAAACCGTGACAATGCTAAACATCTTGGAGTTCTAAGAATTCTTATACCTAAGATCACATCAGCAACTCCACGATCTTTCATATGAAAGTTGCTTTCTAGCATATGCTTAGTAGCATTTATGTCATTAGTGTCTCTACTGATGACCAACATATCACCAATATACAAACAAACAATGACCTTGTGATTTTAATGTAAACACATTTATCACTTCCATCATTCTTAAATCCATTTACCAACATAGTTTGGTCAAATTTCTTATGTCATTATTTGGGTGCTTGTTTTAGTCCATAAAGTGACTTAACAAGTTCGCACACTTTCTTTTCTTTAACCAGGAACCAACAAAACCCTACGGGTTGTTCCATGTAAATTTTTCCTCCAATTCTCTATTTATGAAAATTAATTTTCACATTAATTCATTTGATGAATTTGGAGGTCATATACCGCAGCTAATGCAATTAACATCTGAATGAATGTAATTCTAGTTACTGGCAAGTATGTGTCGACAAAATCAAAACCTTATTTTTGTCTACAACCTTTGACAAAAAGTCTTGCTTTGTATTTGTCAATAGTTCCATTGACTTTCATTTCCCTTCTGATGATTCACTTTGAACCCAAAGATTTATTTTCTGGAAGAAAGTCAATTAACTTCCAATATGGTTGCTCAAGATTGAATCAATCTCACTATTGACACCATCTTTCCAAAAGGATGAGTCTACAGAAGACACAAGAAATGTTACAAAATCATATTCGAAGGAAGTAGATGTCATTTGACATTTTCTACGCCTCTCAATCTCCTTATTAAGTACATTCTCTTTTTTTTTCTTTCTAAGGTCTTTTAGACCCTTCACTAGACTACTCGAGTCTAATTTTACAATCCACAGTCATAGGTCCTATTTTAATCCTTTTAGGAATAGGAACTTGGACTTTGGCTAGACACCCCCACACTTTGAAATATTTCAAGTTGGATTTCCTTCCTTTCCATTTCTCACATGGAATAGATTGTGTCCTGAACAAACAAAACTTTTTATTGCTTTCTTTCTGAAAAGACAACTTTTTGCTGTAAGGATAGCTTCTTCACACAAGTTTTGTGGTAAACCTGAACTTATAAGTAATGTAGCCATCATTTCCTCCAAAGTTTGATTTTTTTTTCATTCTCCAATTCCATTAGATTGAGGTGAATAGGGTAGTAATTTGATGGATAAATCCACTTTCCAAACATATTTCTGCAAAAGGAGATTTATATTCTCCATCCCTATCACTTCTTATCTTTTTCCCAACTGATTTCTACTTCAATTTTATATTGCCTAGACATTTCTATTGTTTCATCCTTACCATCAACAAATATACATAACCGTTTCAAATGCAATTGTCAATTAAAAGTTATGAGATACTTTTTTCCCACCACGAGATGGTGTTGACTTCATATCACAAATGTAAGTGTAAATCAACTCTAAGGAATTAAAATGCCTTTCAACAGATTTATAAGAATGCTTAGCATACTTAGATTTCACACAAACTTGACATTTTTATTTATTGCACTCAAAGTTAGACAAAACTTCTAAGTTGATCAGTTTTCCTTACAAGGTTTTGTAATTGACATGTCCCAAGTGTTCATGTCACAAACAGTTTGACTCAAGCAAGTAAGAACAAATAAAAATATTGAGTTCGAAAAGCTCTCCGCGAGGTAGCTTTTCCTCACAAATATTTGTTCCTTTTTCTTACAATTTTGTGTGAATACAAACTATTGTTTAGAGTCATCACCTTGTCAAATGTCCTTTTTCGGAAGGACCTTTCCATAACTTTCTATTTGATTGTTATAGAACTACCCATGAACAAAAGTTTCATCGGGTCCAATAAAGGCAATATAGTCCAAATGTTTCTTTTACAAAACATGACAAATGACTATTCACCAATATTCATGTCTATACAAATAGTTATATTTAATAGACATATTGTTTCATGAAAAATCACAACATTTTAAGTGACACTTTTTCATAAAAGAACTCAAACATTTTGAACAAGTATACATATAATTTGGTAGTTTCATACTAGTCATACCATATACTAGTAAAAGAGAAACTCAACGACCACAATATCAAATATACTCCAAGAATTTTTGTGTGTCTAACATAATACAAAAGTATCATCGAATTTCATATCTTGTGCTCCAAATTTAAATTAGACACTAAGTCTAATTTTATCTTCGTCATAAGCAAAGAGCCCCCCCACATTTTTAAATATGATCTCAAAAAATAATTTTCAAGTATTTGAAAATAGTTTTTCCACATATTTATTTTTTCATGCTATCAAAGTGTCATTGTGTCATTGGCAACATGAAACCTCTTTTGAAAATACTATTCTACAAAAGAATGTGCTTCAATTCCATTTGACAATTTTTACACAATGTCAAAGTTCATTCCATAGAGGCACAAAATCACAAACTCTAAGTCACTAGTATTTTTCCTCCATCACAAATAGACTTACCACTTAGTATTTAAAATACTAATAATAAAGACAAAAGTACAACATTGACTTATTATGTGAAGTTTTCATATTCTTCAAATCAATTGCATAGTCTAATTTATCTAGAGTAGAAAACTACAAAAGTTTTTAGTCTACCAAAATCAGACACAATCAAATTTCACATGGAGTACAAAACTACAAAAGTTTTTTTTTCAGTCTCCAGACAGAATTGAACATATTCATAGATTATCACATAGAAATGCTTTTCTTTTCAAATAGCCTTCCAACTATAACATTTTGACATACTATTTTATCAAACAAAAATGTGCATCTCTCATTCTGCAAACTAAAGAATTTTAAAGGCAACACTTTTTGCCAAGGAAAATTCATTCAAAAAACTTTACGGTTTGCAGATCTTTTTCAAAGACATACATGATAAATATCAAAATTGTTAACTTTTAGAAACTATTTTCCTCCTTAGATAAATAATAAGAAGGTTACCTAGTGTACTGTTTAAGCGAAATACCACCAATTCTTCTAGTACATTCTCACTTCGACCTTGCTAAACAAAGCACTGAATTCTGGAGAAGTAATGCATTAATCTTCTACTTCCATGATCTGTTTCTCTCAATAAGTAGAATACAAGAAATACCAACAGTATA
>NW_006239179.1:896202-899129 GCF_000226075.1 Solanum tuberosum | reverse complement strand
ACCTTTCATAAAAGTCACAATTTTTCATAAAAGTCACAATTCTTCATAAAAAGTCACAACTTTTCATAAAAGTCACAACTCTTCATAAAAGTCGCAACTCTTCATTTTCCATTCACACCTTTTAAAACCCAACATTAATTACTCGCGTCAGTTAAAGAGTTGCAAGCAATAATCTGCAACAACCTGAATTGATATAATTATGTCAAAACTCAGATTAAAAAAATAACAATATTATGTAAATAATAAAATTCCACTAAACGACATAATATACACCTATATTATAACTTTTTATAAAAAATTCTCTTTGATATTATAAAACAGGCAAGGCCAAAAAAATCTAACAACAAAAACCACAAAAGGGCTATATAGACAATTGATCCCTTTTCCCTTGTGCATGTAAAAGGAACAAAATGTACAAACGCATCATCACTCATACTGTAGTTTAGATTCTCCCTTTATCTTTTTTTAAGCTAATAAATATCTTTTTTCTGTATATTGTCTTCTTCTTTTTTGTCGGTTAAATTACGTATTATTTAATATTTGAAAGTTATTACGTATATCAATTTTGTGCTGACTAGTAATTAGCAAGCCACTAAAAGGAGATAAAGCTCTTTCTATTAATAATAAAAGAAAAAGGTCAAAAATGTACTTAAACTATGCAAAAAGAATAAAAATGACTTATGTTTGTAGTTTGGTCCAAAAATATCCTTCTCATTAGTAGGTCACAAAATGTCTTTTCGTCAATATTTTGGTCAAAAAATGCTCTTATTGTTATTTAATGGGTCAAAATGCTCATTTTTTCAAATACATATATTATTTATTTTCTTTTTAATACATTCTTTTTCTAATAATACTTTTTAAAATTAACAAATGTTTATCTTACTTCAATTCAGAAAAAAATGAAAATATTTCTTATTTTATTACAATTATTTTTTATAAATATTAATTAAAGATGAATATACTATGATCTTATATATAGGACATATATTATCTGTCGAAAGGGTACATGAAGTTGTTCTATTTTAATTGATAAAATGAGATTAAGAAGAAAAAAAATATTTCCTACATTTTATTTGTTAAAGTGATTTTAAAAGAAAGAAAACAAGAACAGGGTTCTTTAACAATATTTTAATTAAGAAGAAGATGTGTTTAAAAAGAACAAAAATAATATACTTATTCGGAAAATGGCATTTTTGACTCATTTAGTAACTTTAGGGGGCATTATTGGACAAAAGTATTGACTGCAAGGGTATTTTTGAACCAAAGTATTGACGGTAAGGACATTTTTGAGCCAAACTATAAACGGAGTGTATTTTTATTCCTTTCACATAGTTTAAGGGCACTTTTTACCATTTCCCATAAAAAAAAATAAAGGGAAAAGAACCTTTGTATCCCAAAAAGAAAAATTATTTACAAGCGGCTACCTCTTATTTTCATATCCCTTATTTTTAATTATTAATTTGCATTTCCTACTTAAGAAGTGTGGTTCAATTAGAATATATATAGACTATGATATCATCAAGGAGGAAAAGTTAGTATTTCAATGAAAAGATTACTCCATTGTTGTTTCATACTATCAGGTATATAGATACCATCAAAAATATATAGATACATCAAAGTATATATTATATTTCGATGGTATCAACAGTGGTTCAGTGAGTAAAATAAGAGGGGCAGTTAGGTAAATAGTTTGGATTGTGGGTCCAATCAAAGTAAATATATTAGATTGGATCTAATTTGAATAAATATTTTGCCTAATGAATCTAATTTTTGTAATTTTCCCTAATACAAATTCCTTATTCCTAAAAATTCTAAAATTGATACTTTTAATTCACGAAGATAATAAGTACCTTATTTTGGAATTACTATTTAAGTTATATTCATAATCGTAAATTTTTGTAAGTCTACTCACTTTGAAAAATCAGAGAATATGGTATTTGATGTTGTTGTACTATTTTTTTCCCCTTGAATTTCAACTATATGGTTGAATTTAGTTATTATTTTTATGACCCATGTTGTATGTTAAATTTCTTGTTTGTGGAAAAAAAGAAATAAATTTAGGCCTAACTTTCGAAGGTTGGTGGTTGAGATGTGTCAAAGTTGAGGACCCATCAAAGGAGAAAACAGAAAAGCAAATGTGACATATGGATTATATTCTATTCTGGTCAAACCACATGTTCATCATATTTTTTTAAAAATGAAAAAAGAGTATTTAAATTTTCAACCACCCCCATCAATTTCCAACATTCTTTCTGACTTTTTTAAACAATTTAAATTCTTAATTTTGATAAATTTGTGAACAGAGGCGGAAGTAGAGTATAACCTTTTTTGACTTGGAATTGTCGGTTAATCTTACTTAAAAGTCGGTTAAATTTATTTTTAATTTTTGAAAATATTTGATAAATTTAAAAATAACTTAAAATAAATTTTAAATGACTTTAAAAAGGTTAAAAATTAAAAGTAAATCTCTCCTTATTTTTTATTTTTTTGACTTAAAAATCATTTAAATTTGACTTTTTATTCTTTGACTTAAAAAATATTTCTTTTTAAGTCAATCCAAATGAGCTCAACATTTCTTTTGGGCATAATACATAAATTAGACCCTTAACTTGGCTTCAAATTATAACTTTGACCTTTAACTTTTTGAGTGCACAAATAGGCACTTTAACTATCCAAAACTTAAACAAAAAAACACTCGGATCCTACCTGGCAAAATGCGTGAAATACACTCAAATTAGGCGCGTCAGATGTAAAAATTGAGGGGCCCAACAGTAAAAAAAGCATTGAAAGGACAATTAAACCCTCTTTCTATTTTTTTCAACAATTTTCCCCTTTTTTGCATTATTTGTTGTTCACTGCAAAATGCAAGTGACATTTAATAAATTTTTTTGTTATTACGAAAAAAAATTATAATGAAGTTTTTTTTT
>NW_006239179.1:865148-895877 GCF_000226075.1 Solanum tuberosum | reverse complement strand
GTAGGGAGTGGGTGCGTGGGTGGGGGGTGGAAAACATTTTCCGAAACATTTAACCCAACCAAACATGAGAAAATTGGAATACATTTTCTGGAAAATGTTTTCCTTCATACCAAACACACCCTATATTATAATTTATTTTTAAAATCTAGGTGTATTTATTTTAGTTAGTTGGCAGCAATGGAATGGTTCACTTTTCCACGTCAGCGCATTTGTATATCACGCATTTTGCCTGAAATATCCGAGTGTTTTTTTTTTAAGTTTTGGATAGTTAAAGTGTCTATTTGTGCACTCAAAAAGTTAAAGGTCAAAGTTATAATTTGAAGCCAAGTTAAGGGTCTTATTTATGTATTATGCCTTTCTTTTGTACCGATTTTATGATAGTGTTTGGAGTTTAAAAATAAAAGATATACTTTTAAAATTTATGATTTAAAATGAATCATAAGCATTAGTGTAGATTCCTCATATGTAGAGACAGATTTTATGGGTAAGCCTTAACCATGGAGATATTATATTAAATACACATGTATATATATAGACTAGCTCTAAGATTTTATGTGGAGGAATAATTAAGGGCAAACTATATATATTGCTGGTCGATTAATATTAATTACATTCGCTGATTAAATGTATCTTATTTTATATTGAAATATATATTTTATGTATATCACACGTTAATATATAAAATATATATTAATTATTATTTTGCTGAGAGATTATTTATCTATAACTAAACCAGAAGTTGATTGATTTTTCTTTTAAAGTATCAATGAAAAAAGGGAGTTGCTAAAAAATTCTACAAAGTGCAACCTAGCTTAGGTATTACTCCCTCCGTCCACTATTGTTTGTCAGGTATACTAAAAATAGATGTCCAAAATTAATTGTCAATTTAAACAATCAAGAAATAATTAGTCATTTTTTTCCAATTCTGCCCTTAATAATTACATTACTACTAGTTTCAAAAAGTAGCCATTTTAAAGTTACAAAACTACTTTAATGTGAAAAAAGTTGTTTTTACAGTTTTCAAAAAGTACAAACCATTTTAATAATGATTGATAGTAAGGTTATATTAGTCAAATTGCACATTATATTAAATTTTTCTTAAGGGTTGTGTATAATCTTATCCTGACAAACAATAGTGGACGAGGGAGTAGGATTTAGGATTTCCTTGAATAAATGTATATGAGCAACTATATACTAAATGTAGAAGAAAAGAATGTAATTAATAGGTGAAATTAATGTAGAATATATGGTAGATAGGGTATAAAAGTATATACAAGTACAAACAAGTGTCCGAACCATGTGATTTGAGAAAATGACATTTTTTTAGAATAAATTCAGTACATAAAGTACAACATTGCAATTTGCAATATACACATTATAATCTTGCTCTTCTCAAGCTTGATAGGACCCGTTTTACTGTACATATTACAAGTAATTTTTTAAATTCTTTTGACAATATTTGTTTGTCTATAATTTTTTTCAAATTTCGGCCAAAAACTCAAGATCCCAAAATCTAGAAAAAAGTGATTTTGGGTCAAAATCTAATTTTTAAGTTTTTAAAAAAATTTAAAACTTACCTCAAAATAGAATATGAATAATTTGATGAATTAAATTGTTGAAATTATATACTCCCTATGTCTCAATTTATGTGACTTACTTTCCTTTTTAGTCAGTCCCAAAAAGAATGACATATTTCTATATTAAGTAACAATTTAACTATAAAATGTCTATTTTACCCTTAATGAAATGATTTACAACCACACAAATCTCGATCATTCATTTTGGACCACAAGTTTTAAAAGTCTTCCTTTCTTTCTTAAACTTCGTCGAGTCAAACTACCTCACATAAAATGTGACGGAGGGAGTATCAAATAGAATAAAGTCAAACATTTTAATGTAATTGTACGTTCGAATGCTAATTTTATATTTTAATTAACCAGAGCAAATTAATTCACAATTGGTGCAATCTTGTTGCCAGCTAAAGCTGTAGAGATTAAAAGTATTTGTTGACAACAATTAAAATAGGACATAAGAGTAAATTCAATTATGAAACTACATGTAAAAAAATAAAAAAGGTATCTTTTTAAAGATGATAATATTAGAACATATCAATAACATGTGGATTAAAGTTTAAAGGTGGAGTAAATAATGTAAAAATGAAATGAATTAGTAAATAAGTAGTACTTAGAGACCTAAAAAGAAACAAGGCACAATATATCTTTGAATTATCATGAAATTGTCAGTTACACTCTAATGTATGTGAAAGTTTTCTTATTATTTAATTTTTTTGTATTAAATTTAATTTTTCATATTATTTAAATTTCTGAATTATTTTGACTTAGCTTTATCCAATGATATGAATAAGAACAACAATTTGTAAGTTTTATACACCAAATAAATGAAAGAAACATATGTAAAATATCAAAAATAATTTTATAGAGATCAAAATGAGTGATATAACTTCATGGATATAAAAATTAGTGCAAAAATATATTTAACTGTTCAATCATTTTAATAGACACAAGTAGTTAAACACAAACATCAATGCAGTCTTAATAATTAAGTTTGTTAAGGATGGAGGAGGGTAATGGAACCCTTACATATTTTAGGGGTATAAATAATAATAAAAAACTAAATTCAAAAAATAATAAAACCTTCTTATAATTTATTTAGGTTCGTAAATGACAATATTACCATAGTTCAAGTAAAATCTTACGTTTTATCCCATCTAAAAAATGAATTAAACTTATAATTTGCTGCTATATTTATGAAAAAACTTTGGGTTGGGGCCTTGGGGGACAAGGGCTGAGTTAGGAGACTTAGGGTCGTTTGGTAGGCCGCATTAGAAGAAATAGTTCATGTATTATGTATGGTATTATTTAGTACTATGTTTGGTAGAAATTTGAGTCTATGTATAACTAATCCTACATGGTATTATAGGATGTATTACTAATACCTCCAAATTGGAGGTATTAGTAATACATAGAATATAATACCATGAGATAAGTCTATGTAAAGACAAAAATATCCCTCAAATCATTTTAATATTTTGTTTATTTTCTTGATTTTATGTTTTATATTTGTACTATTAAATTTATTTAAATAAATTAGCTTACAAATTATTTAGAGAGAGTTGTTTGTTACTAAATAAATCCAATACAAATTTTGAAATGTGAGTTATTTAACATTTACTAATTAAAAAGGCAAATATATCACTACATGACGCTTGCGATATATATATGGTTTTCTAATTATTTGTATTTTGAACAATTTAAAAAATTACATACATATTAAAACTATAACTTGCAATTTTTATGTGTAAATGTAGATGGTTTATTCAATTTACCCATTGTTGACCGTCTTTTTAATTTTAAAAGTAGACGGTTTATCTTTTTTAAATTGAAAATTGACATTTTGTGAGTGTTCAATTTATTAAGATGACAATTTATTAACCTCAAATAATTCAAGTGAAAAAATAGGAAACATGACAATAAAATTGTTTTTCTCATAGCTAGTTAGAAGGTCATAAAAAAATAATATAGTCCGGCAATTATCACTTTGACTCAATTACATAATAATTCAAGTCAAGGGTATAATTGGAAAGAAGATTTTTAAAGAGTTTTAATCCAAACACAATATGAGGTTGGAAACAATGAACCAAACAATTGATAAAAATAAACCCTGCATTACTAATCCATGCACTACTAATCCCTGCATTACTAATCCCTGCACTACCAATCCCTACATTACTAATTCCTGGGTTATTAATTTTTGTACCAAAAAACTCCTTAATGGATTCATCTAAATTTCCTTTAACAGAATTTATTTCTACTCTATAGATAAAGTTTAAATTAATAACTATGTGTATTTAATAAATATTTGAGAAAAATAACTTTTTATATATTTTTCTTTTTTGTATTTCAAATTTTATCAGGAAAAATTCAGACTCTATTAACAATAGATTAAGACAGGAAAGTGAAAATAATGACAATATGATTTAGTGCATGAGAGACTCTCAGTAATGGAAAAGTGAAAAAATAAAACTATACAAAAAGGTATTGACATCAACCATGCACATCTTCTTTTTGTTTCTTCTATAATCTCATGCCATCTCCATGCTACCAAACATAAGGAATGAAAAAGAAGAAAAAGATAAGGTTGTGCCACTTCATTTGTTAAGGAAAAAGAAGAATAATAATATTTTATTTATTCTAATTTATGTGATATTATTTCTTTTAGTCAATTATAAAGAGAATAATTAAATTTTTATTATTAATAAAAAATAACTTTAAAATTATGTATTTATCTCTAATAATTTATAAATCACTTACATAAATTGAGACAAACTGTCATATTTCTATTTGTGGACCAAAAGGGGGTCAACACATGCGGTTTGATCTTTTGTTATTTCTGATTATAACACCTCACCAAAACCACTTATTTGTTAAAGGCAGAGCTAAATTTGATTGATGCAAATAGTCATTTTACATAAATACTCCATTTATTTTATTTTATATGTTTTAATTTTAATTGGATAAGTAATTCAAAAAAATTAAATATTGTGATTTTAAACTAAAGATATATGTAATGTATTAAAATATCTTTTGAATCCTATAATCTTAAAAAAGTGATGTATAACGTTAAAGTAAAAAATTCACAAACATATAAATTGAAATTAGAAAGAGATACTATTTCAAAGAGGATTTTTCATGTCACATGCTAATGAATAATATGATTGTAACTTGTTGTACATATTATTGGAATGAAGGGCATGTAAGGACCAAAATAAGAAGATATGCATTCATATCATTCACACTAAAAGTTGTGGACCTATGAATTAAAAATAAGCTAAGAACACACCATGTGAATGGGACTTTTAATTGCTAGAAAGACTGTATTGGATTTGAGTCCATTAATTAATTCCTTCTAGTCTGAAAAAGCCTTTAAAGACAGAGAATTCAAAGTTTTCTGCTTAAAAGTGAGAATCATCAACAACCCCACTCCACAAACCCTACCATGAAAATAGGTGTGCATTCTTAATAATGACATTTTGTCTAGGGGTTTCCAGTGTAAAATACTCTCAACATCTATTTTTACTCGTTCAATATTAACTTTATAAGTCTCTTAAAAAGTAGTAATAAATAAAATAACAATTTTATTATTTCCTCTAGTCCATAATAAGTGAATTATTAGGGTATAACACACCCCTTAAGTAAAAACATTGAAAAATAAAAATTAAAGGTCAACTTTTTTATAATAACTATAAAATACTACTGTAACCACCCAGGAACAATTACAAATAAAGAGCATCTATTTATGATAACAGAAGCTAGGCCTCCTACCAAACAAGAAAACTAATTACATAGTAAATGCTTAATGAAATGCATATATTTGTGTGTGTGTTTTTTTTTTTTTTTGAATTACTATGTGTAATCTCTCTACTATCTCCTTCTTGATTTGTGTTACTACCTTTTTTGTATATACATGCTTGCCTTTGAGCTTTTTCTAGTTTCTTATACGCCAAGTGTGGTATAGAACCACTCCACAAATAGCCGCAATGGTTTCCTTTTGAAATTGTTTCCAATGCTTCAACTTTATTTTAATTAGAACCTATTTGATCCATTGTTTTGCGGCGTTATTCTTGTCTATTGATACATCTCTTGCCACATAACTTTTGTCTATTTGCATTCCTCAAATAGATGCATATTAGTCTTTGTTACCTTCTCAGATAACCCTCTGAGATATGTGAGAACCTAGTGGATCATCTCAGGAATAGGCTGGGGTGGTGCTTCTTTATCATAAATCTGCTCATTCTCCACCTCATCATTCTCTCCTGCCACCTCATCGGCCAGTGGAAGGGTCGCTGCTCTATCCCTGGCTGGCAGTTGTCTGACCGCTTCCCCTAGTAAGGTTTTCTCCCACGACCTCTACCACATCCTCTTGTCACTACTCTCCCTCGGGCTACAGTCGCAGAGGTTTGCTCAGATGCATCATCTTGTACTGGTGTTGGTGTTGTCACTATTCTTGCCCTAGTTCTGACCATCTGTGTAATATAGTGAAGGATGTCAGATACCAATTGGATTCAAGTAATGGCATGAAAGAAAGAAATAAGTTTTCCTAAAGTTCTATAGCCTCCCGAAGAAAAGTAAGGTCATCCCCGCCCGTTCTGCAAGACTCTACTAGACATGTCCTTGTCTGATGAGATCACCGAACCTAAAGCTCTGATACCAAGTTAGTCATGATCCAAAATGGGTCATGACTGACACCTATACGTAACCTTCTAGGTGGGCGAACCAACAAATGCAACTCCAATTTATATTAGCTATTCAACTTATGAAATACAATAATAATGTGGAAACTCAAATCTTATTAAAGTAAGAAATCGAATCAACTAGAGTCTATTACGTATCGCTTCCCAAAATATGAAAATCATCATATCAAGGACATATAATCCTCAAATACCAAATCTAGGAGTATCAAAGACACTTAATAAATAAATAAAATAGTTTGTGTCTGAAAACTAAGGACATCATGCCATGATCGAGATAATCCAATACGAGTTAGCATGAATAGTTCACCCTAGAACCTGATATGCTGGAGACTGTCTAGAGACGAATGCGAATTGAAGCCGCTGGTACACTCGATGCACTCTACAAAAGTAAAACGAAGAAAAGTACAAGTATGGGTTAGTACAAGAAACAATTAGATATCATCGGCCGATTCAAAATATAAACCAATATGCATAAAGTAATAACATGAAATCAACTATAGCACTTAGCATATGGCAGGCAACAAGCAACATGAACAAGTGACAACAACAACGAAGCAAGTACAAAATTAGTCAACAATATCAAGAACACACATGAGGACTCAGTCCTCCACACCATGCTCTTTTGAGAAATGGATTCTTTGAGCTTGAGTATATTAAGTTATTTTAATATGTTTTCCTTTAATGTTATCGTGCCGGAACGTGACACTCGATCCAATAATATCATGCCGATTTGTGATACTCGATCCAAATATATTGTGTCGGCTCGTGAAACCCGATTCAATAATATAATTAATTCATCATTCGTTATCATCAGTTTCCACTTCATTAACAATACTTTATCAAACCTTCTTTATTCAAGGCATCACTTTGATAAACCAAGTTCAAGATTATGGATTTCGCAGTCTTGGGATTATAAATCAATCACAACAACATTTAAATCATCCAAACCACAACAATAAAGTACATTGAAAATTTCACAACATTACTCAATGAATATCAATCACTATTAAGAGTCTCTCTATCATAAAGAATAAACCATAACCTACTTCAATCGAAGAACCGAATTCAAGCAAGCTGATTCACCAATGCTTTTCCTTTCTTCAATGTCTCAGAACTTTCATAATCTGAAGCCGTTCTTTTGATTTGTTTTTACAATCGTGCGCCTACTTTCTTTTTCGTTTATTCTCGCAAGTTGAGAATATAATACATATTATTTACCACCCAAATAATTATACATGACTAATTATGAAAGTGGTGGAGTGGCCCACTACTAATTTTAATGTTATTTTCTTTAACCACCAACTAAATTAATTATTAAAATTGTCTCATTAATTATTTAATTGTAATTACGAATAGTCCAAAGTACTTATTTAGAATCTATCAAAAGAGTCTTTTATAAAATAAGAAGCTCTAGTACTCAAAACGACCTAATGGGTCGTTACACATACCCTCACAAAAAAAAAATTAGAAGGCAAAGTTTAAGGTTAGTTTTCACTATTACTTTTTTTTATTATTCTTCAACTATTCTCCTAAAAAATATAAAGTAGTTAAGAACCTCATTAAAAGGAAGGGTAAAAATAAAATAAAAATGAAAAAATCTCAACAATTCTCTTGAACTTTGAAAATTTTACTTTACATTTTGAACTATGAAAAAAGTCTCTAACAATCCGCTTAATAAGGACTAGAGAGAGTATATCATTATTCAAATATAGTAAAATCAATATTTTGGGAAATGTATTGAAAATTACTATATGTAATAATAAGGGTAAATTAGGAACTAAGTAATAAGTTATTTTTTGATTTTCTAAGTTGTACAAGTAAATATGAATATTTATTTTTAGCATAGTAGATAAATAAAAATAAATGGAGTGAATACTTTATTTGATCCATATTTTTTCATCTTTGATCCAGAATGAGTCATTCTGAAAAATCATAAATTTATTTTCACCAAATTTAGCCTTGTTTAGAATTTCATTAGGTAGATAATAAGTATCCACTTGATCTTTAGTATAGCCATTTAGAAAATACTATTCTCTCTATTTCATATTAACTAAATTTGTGAGACAATGCACATTTATTAAGAAAAGATTTAATGACATAATTTAGATCACATTTATCACTATTGCCCTTTTATTTATTCCCAAGTTATTCTTAAAAGTAGTGTAATTTATCTCCTAAAAATGTAAAATTTCAATAAAGGAAAGGAAAAATATGGGAAAAAAAATCAAACATTTATCTTAAACTTTGAACAATTCAATTATTTTGAACAATGAAAAAAGCCCAAAAATTAAATTCACTTAATATGGAATAGAGAGAGTAAGGCCTCATTTGTTTCCATTAAAATTCAAAGGTATGAATCTAAATAAGCATTTGAATATTAAAATAAGCATTAAAATCTAGGTGTCTAGATATGAATATACATTTGAATATTAAGATGCGATCTCTAGATTTTAACAATGAATGATTAAGACTGTTTATTTTTAATATCTGAATGTGCATATGAAATTAAATATTATATTAATAAAATATTATAAAAATTTCATTTCAACAAAAAAATATTATTTTTTGATAAAAAAAAGTTTATATTTTAAATATTTACATTTGATTGAAAAAATAAATAAATCACATGATATGCAAATAAAAATTATTGTAACATAAGTATTTTAAAGGATCAAATTCTAAAATTTAAAAATTTGAAAACGTGTCAAATAATGAAAATATAAAACTCTCAAGTATTTCATCTTCTTTGCATTAGTTGAAGTGCAAGTTCTTCACCCATATTACTCATTATCTGTGAATCTGCAGTTGTCCAACTAGGTCCATTTGTTTCATCCCACACTTTTGCATGTTCTCTTTTTTCCTCGTCAAATATTAGTGGCCTGAAACAAAATTTTAATAAAATACCATAAGTATTTAGGTTTCATGATGATCAAAGAGTCTCAATAAAATTAACAGTTTAAGACCACATTCTAATAAGAAACCTCAAATATGTATACATAATTATAGTTTTTAGTCATGACTAGTATTTTTTCACTCAGAAATCTTGATAAAGGTTAATAAACCAAAATTATTATTGCCACAAGAGTTCTTGACAAGCATCAATACACCCTAAATAATTATTAATATAAAAAAATACATATAAAATTATGAAAACTTACGAAAAAATTAGTGTTTGATTGACAAAAGAGAAAGAAAGTTTGTAGCAGTGAGAGCAAAGTCGTGCAAAGAGCGAGAGAGGCGAGAGTAATTATTTTATAACGTATTAAATAAGTCTGGATGTTGTTAAGACACTCCTACATATTTAATTCATTCACATTTTTTTAGATTCATTCAGAGACTTCTTCTTTTTTTTAAAAATAAATAAAAAATGAACATAATGGGCTGAATCTGAGTGATTTAGATTCAGGCCTAAAAATCAAACACACGTAATGTGTTGATTCTGAATTATTAAGATTCAGACCTTCCTTAAGTGCAAACAAATAAGGAATAACTCCTAAGGAGGGAAAGTAGGTCATTTTACATAAATAATATCATATACTCCCTCCTTCCCATATTATATGTCATCCCTTTCTAAAAATAGATGGACCACAATATATGTCATTTTATAAAATGTATGCATAAATTACCATATTTTGCCCATTATACCCTTGATTGATTAATTAATTAATTAATCTTGAAAATGTATTTACTTTGACTAACCTAGGAAATCTACAAGTAATTAATTTCATTGGGAGAGTACTTCATTCATTAATTAACTACTTTCTTTATTTACTACTTATTCTATAAAATCTGATTTTGAAAAAAAATATCAACAAACAAATTAAAAATAACTTATTCTGATGGAGTTTGCTGCCCTTCAAATGGTACTGTAAAAATGAATTAAGTATAAAAATATAAATAAAACAATTAAAATACGAACCAAAAATTTTTAAACAAAACAACAAACCAATATTTGTATTTGAATCTTCTTCAATATGCGCCTCGGTGTTTAAATAAAAAAACAAATGATTTGTCGAACTTGAATTAAAATTCATTTGTCGTCTAATTTCATTATCAATAACATCAGATTCAGCAGAAAAATTTAGATTAATTTGAAGTAATGGAATTTGAATATTTTGTGATGTTGTCATGTTTGCTTTAAGAATTTATATATAAAAATATTTTTTTAAAACATTTTACACAAAATATATAGGAAAAAAAACTTGATTTTAAAATTTTTTTGGATCAATTGATGAAAAAATTTGGCTCCTAAAAGTAAAATTTAAATAGTCATCCAAATGCATTTATATTTTTGAAATCTAACATTTCATCATTTATTACAAAATTGTCATAAGCAAACATTAAATAAGGGCATAATTAAGGGTAAAATTACCTTATTTCTTAATGCAAGTGCAAATGAAAAAGGTGACATATAACATGGGACGGAGGGAGTAATACATTAATTACAAATTATGATATAATATGTACTCTTACTGAAAATAACATTAGTTTTGTTACCAAAAATAGCAAAATATCTTTTCTCTTTATATTCTCTCTCTCTTTCTCTTTTCTTCCATCATTTTTATCTCTTTCATTCTTATTTTTTCTTCATTCATTTTTTGTCTCTCTCCTTTTCCTTTCTTCTATCATTTTCTCTCTCTTTCATTCTTGTCTTTTCTTCAGTCATTTTCTCTTTTTTTTTTGGTTTAAATTTCAATTATTTTAATGTTTAAGGTTATTTTGAAGATTAACATTTTATTTTAAAAAAAATATGGACATCACTAATAAAATAAATAAATATAAATTACACTTGTAACACATTTTGAATTCAATACATTATACATATTATATGTATTTTTCAATGCATATTGTGAATATATAACTAAAATATTTTTAATGCAATAATATATTTTAACACTGTTAATAAGAGAAAAAAATAACCATTGTAGTACATTTGAATTCAATATATAATGCATATTATAGGCATGTTTCAATGCACGCATTGAATATATAACTAAAATATTTTTAATTACGATAACATATTTTAGTACTATTAATAAGAGAGAAAAAATAAATAACAATATACTTATAATACATTTTGAATTCAATATATTATACATATTATATGCATGTTTCAATGCATGTGGTGAATATATAACTAAAACATTTTCAATACAAATATACTATAAGTATTATATGTGAATTTCAAACATTCCGATACTATTTAAATTAGTTTACATTGTTAGAAATGTATTATATTTGTCATGGAATAATAACTATCGAATTTATAGTAATGTATAATATCAAATTCGAATTGTATTATAACTATCATTTATATTTATATAACTTTAATACAGATTTTCAGAGCTTCACCTCTTCTTTTTCGTAATCAACACCACAAGATCACCGATTAATTATATTTAACACAGTTTTGGTACAACTTTTATACAATTTTTCAGAACTTCACCTAATATACAATTTTAATACAACTTTAATACATATTTATATCAAATGGTTATTAAAGCTAAAATTATGTCATATATGTTAATAAAAAATAAAGTAACCCTAAAAAGCGTAATTAATCAAATAAAATATATTATTTATGTAAAAATTCCATAAAAGATACTCCCTCTGTCCCTAATTACTTGTTCACTTTTGAATTGACACACCTATTAAAAAAACTATTATTGATATAGTGAGTTTACTATTTTACCCCTATTAATTATGAAGTGATGAATTAAAAATCTAAGATTTTCAAAAAGTTCTACATTTTTCAAAGTAATTAATTGAGGGTATAATAGGTAAAATTTTTTATCCTTTCTTGATTTATCAAAATGGACAAGTAATTAGGGACAACTATAAAAGGAAAAGCGGACAAGTAATTAGGGACATAGGGAGTATTGACTAAACTATCCTTAGTGTTGAACCTATTTAACACTATCACAGAAAATTTTGAAGTAATTTACAAAGACTTCTTGGGATTATATAAATAAGGGTAAATTTGAAAAAGTAAAGTTAATTTCTTCTTAATTAATGTTGGGAAGACAGAAAATATAATGAAAAAATCCTTTTGGCCAGAGAATTTGGCTAGAATTTAGTCAGAATGGTATTTTATTTGTGTTATTTTTTTACCTTTCTAAATATTTTTACTCTTTTAACTTTAATACTTTTTAATTAAAAAAATGGAAAAAAGATCAATTTATTTTAAAATAAAAAAATATTATAAATTTTTAAAATTTCTGGCCAAATTTTGACCAAATTTTCTGGTCATTTAGCATTACCCTATAATTTAGTCAAATAATTTTCTTAATTAATATTTTTAATGAACCTATCAAATCCTTAAAATCACTTTTTGATGGACGGAAAAGTGTAGCTGTGATGGGTGGATAATATTGCATAAAATTTACTCCAGGATTAGGACACTAGCTAGGGATTTATAGGGTTATTTTCTAGGGTTTGGTGTGATCTAGTATTTGATTATTCTCTTTTTGTGATATTAATGAACATTGATTTATGTGATCACATGGGCATTATTGGAGTCCCCAAAGCTTCAAAAGTAGCATCCAATTATTGCCTAGAACATATAGAAGACATCCCAGAGCAACTAATTAATTTCTCCATTTTAAAATAAGTATTTTTTTAATCTTTTTATTTGTTTCCAAATAAAAATATTTCACATATTAGAAAAAAATTAATCATGTTCTTTTAATTTTATTCTAATTAAAATAACAATTTGTTTGCACAATCAAGAAATTAATAAAAAATTACATTATTTTCAAGATACTCCCTTTAGTCTAATATAAATAAAAGGTAATGCTAAATGACCAAAAAATTTGACCAGAATTTAGCCAGAAATTTAAAAAGTCTAGAATATCCTTTTTATTTTAAAATAAACTAATCTTTTTTATATTTTTTAATTAAAAGGTATTAAAGTTAAATAGGTAAAAATGTTCAAAAAGGTAAAATAGCATAGTATGAAATATGTTATTTTAGCATTCTGGCCAAAAGGATTTTTCCATAAATAAATTATTAGTATATGACATGCCCCTCACAAAAAATATTTAAAGATATTAATCAATCTTTTTTTTTGTTAATATTACGTTTTTTTATTCTTTCCAAACTCTTCTTAAAATTGTACTCTTCCAGTCCAATAATATTTGTCCAGTTTAGAAAATCAAGAGATAATTTATCTTTTATGTCTATTTTACCCTTGTTAATAAATATTGTTTATCATCTAACACGTTTCTCAAAACATTAAATTTAGTAAAGTCAAAGGATAAAATAGTAATATTACCCATATTATTTACTGTTTCTTAATGGGTGTGTCAAGTCAATATTATACAACTATTGTTGGACAAAGGGAGTAATCATTACTCTCTCTATCCCTAATTACTTGTCAAATTTTCCTTTTTTACTGAAAAGATAAAAAACAAATTTAACTATTATACCTCCAATTAATTAATTTTGAAAAAGGTAGAACTTCTTGAAAATCTTAAATTTTTAATTCATCCATTTCATAATTTATAGGGATAAAATGATAAACTACTATGTCAATTATTGTTTTCTCAATAGGTGTGTCAATTCAAAAGTTGACATGTAATTAGGGACAAAGAGAGCATTTGTGATTCAAAAGTACTCCCTGCATTCCATATTAAGTTAATTTTTGAGGTGTTTCACACCCTTTAAGAAAAATAGATTAAGACATAAATTGAACCTAGTTTTCCATTTTTACCCTTATTAATTATTGTCAAATTTATGATTAAAATAACTAAATATTAATTAATCACTAATTCTAATACTAACTAATGAAGGGTAAAATTGGAAGAACACTCTAAAAGTAGTCTTGAAAATTGAACAATTAAGTTAATTTGAAAAATGAAAAATGCCTCAAAAATCAACTTAATATGGAATGGAGGGAGTAGTTGAAACCCCCCACTAAAAATAAGGGTAATTTCAAAGAAAAAAAATAAGTAGTAATATATTTTTTTAAGTCTGAAAAAATCATTCATTTTGAATTATAAGAAATTAATAACAATTCATCATTTAGAATAGACTAGAAGGAGTATTTATCAAGGGTAAGTTAGTAAAAATATATATATATTTTTTTTAAATGAATAATTTTCTTAAAGGGTGTGTGCTCAAACTAATAACACCACTTATTATTATTATTATTATTAAGAAATTGTATCAACTTATATGTCCTTAGTATCATAAAGTATCTTAGAAGAGTATGGTTTTACTACCACAATTGCACCCGCGATTTAAATTTACCTTATGATTAGCTACTCATGGAAGGCCAGCCATAGTAGACATGTTGCGAGGAGCTTTGGAGGCACATTGACAGAGTGCACTCAGTGCTTTGCAAGGTTACCCTTAGTTCCTGACTAGAAAATTGTGTATTTGTTTTGATTTGTTTCTCCAGTAATCTTATGTATAGGCTTTGCTATTTGCCTACTTTTTAGCGTGCATGGTCAGCATTCACTTGATTTGTAATGAATAATTTTTGGTGAAATGAAAGAACTGTTACCAAAAATAAATAAATAATACCACTTATTATGAAATGGATATTTATTGTTGTGTGTTGCTTGTTAACATATATTTAATTAAATTAGTGTGTGTGTTATTTGTTAAATCAGTACCGTATATGATGTCAAATTATCAATAGTGAGCAAACATAGTGCATGCAATAATGCACTTAAAAACACACAAGAGAGAACATGTCTTTGTATACATAAGTTGCAGATCTAACAATTTGTATTCATATATATTACTATGATGACATGATCTTAGGCTTATTTGGAGATAGAGATAAGTTTTTGAAGTTTGAATAACATTATTATGTGATGTCTAATATCATTAGCTAATTATTGCTTGTCCATTTATAAGAAATTCATGGTCAATAAAGTGGGATAATATTTTTAAAGGGCTTAAAGAAGATTTCTATTATACGTTAGTCTATTATGTCATTGGTTGAGGGTAAGACGATGGATTCAAGTTCAATCGCACTAGGAGGGTAAGGCGATGGATATATTCATGTCCAATCGCACCAAGAGGATAATACGATAAATTCATGTCCAATCGCATTAAGAGGGTAAAACGATGGTTTCATGTCCAATTACACCAAGAGGATAAGACGATGGATTCAGGTCCAATCACACTAAGAGGGTAAGAAATCAGGTTTGAATCCTGGTGCACCATGATGATAAAATGTTGGGTTCATGTTTCATCGGTTTATGACCTAAGACACATTTATATGGACAAGACATTGAGTTTAAGTTTCAATGCAGAATATTGATGATATATTGATGACTAAGACTGAAATAACATGTTTTTGATGAAAATTAGTCATGAAACCTATCTCATTGAAACCGCTTCATTCTCTTAAAGTGAACGTTGTAGCAGTGCATAATATGTCTGAAAGAAGAATGATTGAATAATGCACATGAATGTGGAATGGGTTACTAAGTTATCATAATTTGATATACTTAGATGATTGTGTTTCATTCATGAAGAATGAGAACTTTTTGGTAAATGCTAAATATATAGTTCTATTCTGTGAAGTGAATGAGGTGTAAGTCCATCATGCTAAGCGTGAAAAAGGTTGCAACCTTGGTCATAGATGTGGTATCACCAAGAATTTCTCTGGGAAGAGATGTGTTATCTTTTGATTTGTATTGGACAAGAATTAGTGCAATTGAGGCACATTTTTATAGTAAATCAAAAGCTTACTAATTCCAATATTTCTGTACTTTGACATGATCGTCTGAAACATCATTATCTTATAATGATGAAACGAATTATAGAAAAGTCAAATGAACATCCATTAAAGAACCTAAAAAATCTTTTGAATGGTGAATTTTCTTGTACAACTTGTTATCAAGGTATTTTAATTGTGAGACCATCACCAACGAAAGTTGAAGTTTGAGTCCTTTGCGTTCAAGGAACGTATACATGGGGATATTCACTTGCGTTCTAGGAACATATATATGGGGATATTCTCTTGCGTTCTAGGAACGTATACATGGAGATATTCTCTTGCGTTCTAGGAACGTATACATGGGGATATTTGTGAATCTATTCACTCACCTAGTGGGTTGTTTAGATACTTCATGGTCCTTCTTCTAGATAGTCTCATGTGTGTCAATTGTCATCTTGCACTTTGGCATTTGTAAAATTGTTGGCACCAATGATATGATTACAAACATAATTTTTTGATAATTTGATTGAGTTCATCTTCCTTGATAACATTGTAGAGCTTTCTTCCTAAGCATTTAATGATTATTGTCTATTGATTGGGATTGAATAAATTCAATACTAAAGTGAAGTGATAGTGTAAAATAAATCTTATCAATTCAAATGTGCACTTGGTTGTGATGGTATCACAACTCACCTCCAAAAGAGGTAGAGTAATTGAGAAGAAGCAAATCTGAAATTTGCTCATATAATAGTAAATTAGAAATTTACTAAACCAAAAGGTGCATGTCATAGTAAATTTGAATTTTACTAGTAATAATAATTTATTAGTTGACATGAATGATTTGACCATCTTAAAGATATGCATACTGAGAAATAGACATACATTGAAGAACTAGAAGATTCTTCAAGAATTCTTTGTGTTGCTTGTTTTTGTAATAAGTTAACTGGATCAACTAATGTTGGGATTAAATCTCTAAATTTTGAAAAGTGTAAAAGGTAAATATGAGCCCGTTTACCTGTCATGTGATTTGTTGAATTAGATGCATCAATAAGATGATCACGCGTGCGTTTATTATCAACTTGTAGTTTGACATTCGCAAAATTGTTGTGCAAAATAATTGAGTTAAGAGCACAACTTTAAGAATGTGAAATCAAGACAATTGATTATCTTGATAATATTGATAAATATCCAAGTTGATGTGACATTTAATGCCTCAGATAAATAGTCGATCATTGCTTATGAAGAACAAAGTTTCATGATCTTAAATATAATGTATTACATACTAAAGTAATTGTATGCATCAGACCAATAAATTATGATTAATTTTTCTCTCGATTAATTAATGGCCAGGAACCAAATATTTTTCATCTAATAATTTTAACGTGTAGTATAAGATTAATGAATATACCATGATGCACAAAGATGTATTCTCCAAAATAGATTAAGATAAATGTTAGTTTTTCTAACATAAGGAGGAGATAAGAAGCAACACAAGAGTTGTAAATGCTCCTATTGAATGTTTCTAAAGGATAGAGTCTACGAGATGCATGAAGCATGATAGACTAATCTGTAGCGATCCTTACGGAAGGATACTACCACTTAAGAAGAAATCAAATTTAATACTTGCGACATTTAAAAGAGATTAACGATGGGCATATTGATTATAATCTAGTAGAGGAATTAGGTTCATAAAGAAAATAGTTAAGGAAGTTCTTCAGGTTTCTTAGAGTTAAGGAACACGAATTTCACTAGAGGAGGTGTGAAAATATAGTCACAAAAGTGATGTTTATCACTTATACAACTGTCCCTAAAACGTGGCTACCCAAACAAAAAGTTAGCTGCCCAAATGCATACATATATACCTATATGTATATCCCTCACCACCCTTTCAAGTTATAGGTAGTTCTAATTAGTATATTACGTAAATACCCCAATACAATTCCTTAAATTACAATCACAATTTATGTTAAACAAGGTTGCAAATATCGCAAAATTTCAAGTTCCTAAAATGAGAATAAAACATACTGAATTAAATAAGGAATGGTGTATCGACATGCGAATCTTGGTTTTAGTATTTAGAGGGTGTTACAACTCTCTCCCCCTTAAAGAAATTTCGTCTGGAAATTTACCTTACACTAGTCCCAAAACAAGTGTGAATATTGGGTCATCATATCTTCTTCTCTCTCCCAGGTAGCTTCTTTTCCAGAATGGTTCCTCCAAAGTATCTTTACTAAGGGGATTCTATTGTTTCTAAGTTGCTTTACTTTCCGAGCTTGAATTAGGATAGGTTCTTCATTATACGTCAAGTCAGGATTAACCTCAATATATTCAATGGGGAGAACATGAGATGGATCAGAACGATATCATCTGAGCATAGAAACATGGAAGACATTGTGGATCTTGTCTAACTCAGGTGGCAAAGCTAATTTATATGCAACTGGTCCAACCCTTTCAAGTATCTCATAAGGTCCAATAAATCAAGGACTAAGTTTTCCTTTTTGTCCAAATCTCATAATATTTTTCCATGGAGACACCTTTAAGAATACTTTATCTCCAACTTGATATTCAATATCAAACCTTTTAAGATCAGCGTACGACTTTTGTCTATCCAAAGAAATCTTTAGACGATCTTTGATAATTCTTACCTTGTCTTCTATTTGTTGCACAATTTCAAAACCAATAGGCTTTCTTTCACCAACTTCACTCCAACAAAGAGGGGTCCGAATTTTCTTCCGTATAGGCTTCATAGGGAGGCATTCCAATACTCAATTAGTAGCTATTATTATAATCAAATTCTATCAAAGCCAGGTGTTTGTCCCAACTATCCTCAATCTCCATAATGTAAGCTCGAAGCATATCCTTCAAAATTTGTATCACTCTTTCTGACTGACCATCTGTTTGAGGATGGAACGAAGTGCTAAATTTCAACTTAACCCCAAAATCTAGATGTAAACATTGGGTCTCGGTCAGATACAATAGACACAGGGATCCCATGTAGTCTTACAATCTCATTAATGTACAATTCGGCTAAATTATCAAGTGAGTAATCCATCCTGATTGCTAAGAAGTGAGCACTCTTGGTTAACCTGTCCACTATCACTCATATTGCATCATGATTTCTTTGAGTGCGAGGAAGTCAGAAACAAAGTCCATAGTTATTCTCTCTCATTTCCATTTCGGCATCAACAAGGGCGGTAGTAAACTAATTGGGACCTGATGTTATGCCTTTACTTGTTGACAAACCAAACATTTCGAAATGAACTCTACGATGTCTCTCTTCATACCATTCCACCAATAATGTACTTTGATGGTCTGATACATCTTTGTACCTCTCGGATGCATTGCATATGGTGAAGTATGTGATTCATTTAATACTTCTCTCCTCAACTTGTCATCCTTAGGGACGCATAACTAATCTTGATAAAATAAGCCACCATTCTCTGTTAATGTAAAATCAAGCTTTTCCCCATTTTGAACTTCTCTGGTCAATTTTACAAGTTTCTCATCTAACTTTTGTGCTTCTTTCACCTGTTCAAGTAATATTGGCTTTACATTCAAAATAGCAATAACTGAACCATTTAAATCAAGTATGAAACAAACATTCATGGCTCTTAACTCAAGGAGCAAGGGCAAGGAACTGAAAGAAATGCTTGCGAAGAATTTTCGACTTAAGGCATCTGCAACAACAAGATTGGCTTTACCTTGATGATAATCAATCATGCAGTCATAATCCTTGATGAGTTCAAGCCATCTATGTTGTCTTAGGTTTATCTCCTTCTGAGTATCCAAGTACTTTAAGCTCTAGTGATCAATGAATATATGACATTTCTCTCCATACAAATAATGCCGCCTTATTTTTAAAGCATACACTAGAGCAGCAAGTTCAAGATCATGAGTAGGATAATTCAATTCATGAAATTTTAATTTCTGAGAGGCATAAGAAATAACATTCCCTTCTTGCGTCAAAACGCATCCTAGACCATTGTGAGAAGCGTCATTGTATACTACATACTTTTTCCCTTCAATTGGTAGAGTAAGTATCGACACTTGAGTCAACAAGGATTTGAGAGTTTCAAAGCTCTCTTGGCATTTGTCATCCCAAATAAACTTTACTTCCTTTTTCAAGAGCTTAGTCAAAGGGGAAGCGATAATGGAAAAGCCTTTCATAAATCTTCTATAGTATCCTGCTAAGCCCAAGAAACTTCTTACCTCAGTTGGACTTTGGGAGGTCTCCATTCAACAACTGCTTGTATCTTACTAGGATCCATCTTCACGCCTTCGGTTGATACAATATGTCCTTGAAAATCCACTTCATCAAGCCAAAATTCACACTTGGCGAGTTTAGCATAAAGTTCTTTCTCCTTCAAAATTTGCAGAACAATCCAGAGGTGTTATCATGGTCTTCACTACTTCTGGAAAATATTAAAATATCATCTATAAAAACCACCACAAACTGATCAAGATAATGCTTGAATATTCAATTCATTAGATCCATGAATACCACAGGAGCATTTGTCAATCCGAACGGCATCACCAAAAATTCATAATGACCATACCAAGTTCTAAAAGCAGTTTTAGGAATATATTTCTCTCTAACATGTAGTTGGTGATATCCAGACCTTAAATCAATCTTTGAGAATACTTTAGTACCCTTCAGTTGGTCAAACAGATCAACGATCCTTGGTAGTGGATATTTATTCTTGATTGTTATTCTGTTCAATTGTCTATAGTCAATACAAAGCCTAAGAGTGCCATATTTCTTCTTTACGAATAAAGCAGGGGCTCCCCAAGGAGAAACACTAGATTGAATAAAACTTTTCTCAAGAAGTTCTTGCAATTGAGCTTTCAATTCTCTTAACTCTGCTGGAGCCATTATATAAGGAGTGATAGAAATAGATGTAGATCCAGGAATAAGCTCAATTGGAAATTCAACCTCTCTTTCTGGGGGCAATCCAAAAAGATTTTCTAGGAAGACTTCTGCGAAATCACATACAACAGGTATGTCCTTGATACAAGGCCTCTCCAACTCTGTATCAACTATGTGAGCAAGGTATGCCCCACAACCTTGACGCATCAACTTACACAAATAATACTAGATGTCAATAATCTTTCACCTCGTACAATGATGTGTGAAAATATGGGATCTTTAAAAATCACATGTTTTGACCTACAATCCACCATTGCATGGTATTTATAAAGCCAATCCATCCTGATAATAACATCAAAATGCTTGAAGGGCATTTCAATCAAATAAGCAAGGAAGACTAGGTTTTGAATCACGAAGAGACAAGCTCGGTAAATTCGACTACATATAACTTGATAATCCAAAGGACTTTCAACCAGCACATCATAATTAAGTCTCACAGATTTCATGTATTTAGAAAGAATAAGTGATGAACATATATAGGGATGTGTAGAACCAGGATCAAACAGTGTAAACACACATAAGCCAAAAAAGTGAAATTTACCGACAACCACGTCTTGTCCATCTTGATCATCTCTCTGCCTCATAGCATAAGCGCGTGCAGTAGCTCTTGGTGCACTATCTTTATCAGCTCCACTTGCACTCGCTGCTTAGGTGTTCATAGGTCTTGCACTTTTATTAGTTTGAGGAGGATTAATAGAAGGGTTATGAACTGAGCCTTCAGTTTTCAAGGAAAGAGCATTATTAGGATTAGGACAATCCTTCACTTTATGATCAAAGCTCCCACAATTGAAATATGCATCAGAAGCTCTCCTGCATATACCATAATGATTCTTTCCACATTGTGGACAAGTGGGAACGCGAGGCTTGCCTTGGCTTTAATTTGGAGTGTTAGCTGCAGAAAATTCTTATTTGTTTTGCTTTTGTTGAGGTGGCCTGTTAACACTACCAGTCTTAGAATAATCAAACCTTCCCCTTTTGGATAGACCTCCAAAATCTGATCTAGGCTTTCAGAATTTGCTTTCATTTCTACTAGCTTCTTCTTTATCAAGTCGTTCCCAAGTAAAATCAGCAGACACTAACTTACAAAAGTTCTCATGTTGCAGGATCACCACATTCTTCCTAATGGAATCATTCAAACCATCTTTAAATCTCCTGCACTTGTCTTTTTCCTCTTTAATAATACCTCCAGCATAACGAGAGAGTCTTAGAAACCTCTGTTGATACTCAGCAATAGATATGCCTTGTTGCCTTAAATTCAAAAACTATTTTTTCTTTACATCACAATAAGCAAGTGGGACATATTTCATACGAAATTCCTTAAGAAAATCATCCCAAGTAAGAACGGGAGGTTTTACTCTGGCATCTAGAACACTTACCCACCAATCATAAGCATCCTTTTGTAATAGTGAAATAGAATACTTAAATTTGGCAATATCTGAACACTCCAACTACTCAAACACCCTCTTCATGCGCTCCAGCCATTGTTCGGCATCAGTGGGATCAACAGTGCCTCAAACTCCACTCCATCCATTTTCCTCATTTTCTCAAAGTTAATGGATCATGCATCGATTCAGCCATGTGGTGGAAGAATTCAATAATTTGTTGGAAAAGAGGATTCATGGCTTGAGTACCACAACTCATGTGAGGATGTGGACCAACTCTTACACCTTGATGGTTTCCCACACTTCAGACCCACTAGTGTGGGGAACATATTGATCCGAGAACTATTCTCCAACCCCTTCCAGTGCATGAGGTTGGGAAATAGAGTTACTCGAACCTTCACGAGAAGCTTTCATAGGTCTGTTAGAAGAAGAGTCAATAACTTACTTCCTTCAAAAGGGAAGATCACATTGCATTAGGGACATGCACTTGATGCATATGCACTCTACATGCGATAAAAATATTATAAACCATGTAAGCGAACAAATAATATAACCAGAACCTTTTCGAAAGTGAAACAAGTATACAAGTGATTCACAACAAAAGTCCTAGAACCACAAACCTAGGCTCTGATACCAACTCTTGTAGCGACCCTTTCGGAAGGATACCACCACTTAAGAAGAAATCAAATTTAATACTTGCGACATTTAAAAGAGATTAACGAAGGGCATATTGATTATAATATAGTAGAGGAATTAGGTTCATAAAGAAAATAGTTAAGGAAGTTCTTCAAGTTTCTTAGAGTTAAGGACATGAATTTCACTAAAGGAGGTGTGAAAATATAGTCACAAAAGTGATGTTTATCACTTATACAGTTGTCCCTAAAAGGTGGTTGTCCAAACAAAAAGTTGGCTGCCCAAATGCATACATATATACCTATATGTATATCCCTCACCACCCTTTAAAGTTATAGGTAGTTCTAATTAGAATATTACGTAAATACCCCAATACAATCCCTTAAATTACAATCACAATTTATGTTAAGCAAGGTTGCAAATATCACAAAATTTCAAGTTCCTAAAATGAGAATAAAACATACTGAAGTAGTTAAGGAATGGTGTACATGTGAATCTTGGTTTTAGTATTTAGGGGGTGTTATATAATCGATTCTAAATAAAATGATCTTTGAAAATGGGAGGATCAAAGAATCAAAATGATCATAATAAGGAGGCAATGTGATCTTGAAGAGTTTATGGCATAACACTTCATGAAATCTGATGAAAGGGGTACGTACCTGAAAATAATGAAGTGATGAGATCTCAATAAGTTATGTCGTATTGTGAACCAATACAAAATGATAGCTCATTGATGATATCTTTGATACAATATAGCTCAATATTTTACAGTCCATTAAAACATGTTGGTGTAGAATTAATGTATCAAGTGAAAAGTGGAAAGATACATCTTGGTAAGCGTAATGCTTATTTGACTTGCAGTCTAGACACCTAGAAGATGTCATACATTTAATATTGAATGTTGTCACTTGGAAAACTTGTTTATAATCCTCATGTGGATTAACTCAAGCAACAATTTTGCTTATTGTTATGCAAGTTGATAACTTGAATTGAACTCTTGAAGAGTTTTCAAAAGGTAATGGATTATTTGCTTAAAGAATTGAAGTGATGAAATTATTTGATCCTGAATGATGATTCATAAAAGGAGGTAGTTCAAAATATATACAATTCGCCAAAGTTTTTCTATACACATGTGCTCCAAAAATAATGATGATATCAATGTGCAACAGATTCTTTCGAGTGACAATGTGGCTGATTTATTCATCAAGTCTCTACCAACTACAACTTTCAAGAAGATGGTGCACAAGCTTGTAATGCGAAGATTCAAGTCTCTGGATTGATGTTTTCATTAGGGGGGTGAATACGTGTTGTACTCTTTTTCCCTTACGAGGTTTTGTCCCACTGAATTTTCCTTGTAAGATTTTTAATGAGGCAACCTAGATGCTTATTATTGGATAGGTGCACTCTTTTCCTTCACTAGAGTTTTTCTTTTTAAAAGGTTTTTTTTAGTAAGGTTTTTAACGAGACACATCATATACGAATTAGACATTCAAGGGGGAGTGTTATAAATATAGTGAATGTTTATTTGTTAGAGAAAATTTAGAAACCCTAACTTTGGGACCAAGTCAATTTTCCTTATAAATAGAGGGATTCTTCATTGTAAATTAGATCGGTGAATCCCTAAATATACCTTCAAGAGAAATAATAAATATTCTCTCTTCTCCATACTTTCTTCTCATTGTTTTATATAGTTTCATAACACATACTATCTATCACTTTTTGATTATTAAATTATTATTTCTTTTATTTTGTAATTAACATATTATTTTTCACATAAGACTATTAATTAAATCTTTAATATTTGCAATTTGTTTTAAATGTAATATTAAATTTAAAAAATATTTTATTTAAGATATACTACTTTCATCTCGATTAATAATATTTCAATCCTTTTTTTTAATTTTCGTCACTTAAAGTGTTATAATTTGATATTATTATTAATTTTCACTATGAAGAATGCACAAAATTTAAATGATAAGATGGAAATTTCACTTTAAAAATATAATACATAACATAATAATTTAAATACAAGATAACAATACAATATATATCATAATAATTTAAAAATCACAATAATAATTTAGTAATCTGAAAGGTCATTTCCACATTTAACAATATTCGGAAAAAAATAGTGTGTGATTCATAAAATTGTTGTGATTGTGCTTGTTAATTTTCTTTTTCAATTATTCGTATTTGTAACGACCGATTCTCATCATTATAGAAAAGCCAACGGGGTAAAATTTTGGGCCGGAAATTTTTTTCGTAGTAACTTGAGATTTCCCAACCTAGTCCAGACTTGGACGAAATCGGAGTTAGTAAGGTCTAGGGAAATCTGGTAGCAATTGGGTATCTTAATTATGATTTTGATTACATGAGTAGATAGCTAAGACGTTAAAGAATCCGTACGACTTACGGAATTGAATTCGGGTGAGTAGAACTCCCGAAACTGATCTTGGCGTAAACAGGTAGTTTCTGAGTGTCATTGGTTGAAGGTGTGTTGTGAAATAGGGGTATTGGAATTATTAATTTTGCTCACTGTTCCGTGCAAGCCGCTATAGCGGTATTTTCTGCCGTCGAGGCAGGGCCGCTGTAGCGGGTTGAGATCGCTGTGGCGGGACAGACGCGACTTAAAGTCGGAAATAAACCACAAAAATATTTTATTCTGCAATTTTCGAACTTGAGAGCTAAGGAACGAACCCAGGAGATTTCTTGACAGTTTTTCACCGTTCTTGATGTTAAAGGTAAGGTTTTAACTCCCCAAATCCATTTTTCGATTCGTAGAACGTAATCTAATGGGTAATTATCAAGGGGGAGGGTTTTGATCTAGAATTTATGGTGGAAACAACCCTAATTGGGATCATAGGTTGATAGAATTGTTAGTAATTTGGGTAATTAGTTATTATTTGTTAATTCCCGTGTTATAATTGTTGTTTGTAGACCAAGAACAAGCGAAAAGAATCCGGAAAGGGAAGAATCAAGTTTCTTAGGGGATTCAAGTTTGTTTCGAGGTAGCTAATGGTTGTTATTTCATGTTGTGTGATATGTGTTTGTTCTCGCTTCATTATGATACATGTATGTATGCGAATGTTGCATTATTGATCACATTACTCGTAAAATGAGGATGATTGAATAATTGTTGCCATGAAAATCATGACTTGATTGTATGATTATGAGAATATACTTGTGATTGTGGCTTATTGAATGGATCGGGTGTTGCGTTCCGACACACTAACTTGGATCGGTTGCCACGTTCCGGCATAATTATGGGATCGATTGTCACGTTCCGGCATAATCATTGGATCGGGTGCCACGTTCCAGTATGCTAACAAGTTTGGGTTTGGGTTCCATGAGAGGACCAATGACTTGATATAACTGTAATAGTTGAGAATCGTGAAACTGTCCGTTGTTCGTAAATGTTGATGATATTGTATATGTTCGGTGTATGCATGTTATTGTATTGTTGTATTGACTTATGTATGTTACACTTAGTCGGATAGCCGCGTGATCCCACCAGTACACTGTGGTTGTGTACTGATACTGCACTTGCTCTTTCTTTGTTGAGTACAGGGTATCTTCAGGCGGCTATTGACAGACCTCGCTTAGAAGATCAGTGATCGTTCGAATTCAAGGGTGAGCCAATTCTTTCGGGCTGCCATGAGTTCTCTTTCTGTTTAGGTCCACATTTCGGACTTAGACTTTCTAGTTAGTTATTAGTACTTTAGTTTGGGGTTGTAAACCCTTCTTGTTTAGATTTATGGATCTTGTTAGAGTTTTGGTACGTTGATTTCAGGTTCTAGGTGTTACTTCCGCATTTGTTTAGTTGTTAGACTTTTGTTGGAGTTTATGGGAAGTCCCTATTTTCTTTTCTTAGCATTTAACTTGTTTCCGTAACTTAAATGCCTTAGTATTTTGATTAAAGTTGGTTAGCTAATTAGTATTAATAGTTCTCCCACTGGAGGGTTAGTGTGTGTGTCAATCACGATGGTCTGGATCGTGACAGTATTTATTTTTGTTGCATGTATTCACGAATAATTTTTAGCTAGACACAAAAAAATTAAGGACAAAAATACTTTATTTGAACTCCGTAATGCATTAATAAAGCATTTATGGGAGCGAAATAATAATCTTAAAATTTGAGTATTTATGTAATGTTGATATAATTTAATTTCATTAATGGTTTCATTTTTATTTGATTTGTCCATTAATATGAATACTATATAATATTTATTTGCAATTTATGTTATTTAGAAATTTACAATAAAATATAATTTTATATTAAATACAAAATTTGAAAAAACAAATTAAATTACATGACAATTATATAGGGTGATTATTTGAAAAAAATTATATATATTATGAAATAAAAAATAAAAATGGAATAAAAATAATAATATAATATTAAAGAGATAGAATAAAATTCTTTTTTAGAGAGCATATAGAATTGAGCTGGAATTAATTTTCTGAAAATAATAATAATATAGAATTCTATATTTAAAGAGTAACATAGAGTACAATTGGAGATGCCCTAATAAATATTCAAATTTTTAAATATTATATAAATAATAATTATTCTGAAAAAAAATACTACATAAATATTTATTATAGGTAGCTGTTTTAAGTGGTGATTTTATGGAAATTCTACATAAGTGGAATAGCATTATAGGTTATAGTATGGAGAGTATAATAGGATGTCACAATATAGAATTCAGAACCTATCATTTCCCTTATTTTTTACTGACAGACTATAGACTATAGACTATATATTCATATGTATAATAGTGCATTGATAATTGTGCAGATAAAGTATCTTTGACTGGTCTATATCAATACACAAGCCTTTTCATTTCATTATTATATATATATTTGCTAGATAAAATATCTAATTTGCATAATGTATACAATAATATTATTCTCAAAGTGCCTCTTGGTGCGAATAAATCTAAATAATCGTGAAAACCTCTTCGAGGAATTCAAAATTAATAATATATACTCCTTGTATTCTGTACGATTAGTCACATAATTTAAAAGTCAATTTCATGATTGACTCTCTTCGTATTTGAATTTACCTAAAAAAGATTTAATTTAAACAAAAGAAATGGAATGAAAATATTTTTAGTCTTTTGAAAATTCTTCTAGAGTTGACTGTATTTTTTATATGTAAGTGGACTAAGTTACTCTTTCACTTCAAAACAGATTTGAACTCTTCAAAATACATGAAATAATTGTAATTTTGAAAAGAAAAGAAAAAACTAAATCTTGAATATTCTTAAATTTTGGTTAGTAGTGTTACTCAATGTTTATGCTAGTCTGAAGTGACATATAATCGATAAATAATTGAGGTGCATGCGAGGACAATACACTTAAACTATTCTATCTTATTGAGCTTCATGTATGAACTATTGAATGTGTGAGGTTCCTACCTGACCTATCACCAATGGTTAGCAAACACACCTTGACGTTGATTAGACCACATATTTGTCTAGAAATACTTCTAGGCGTGTTTGTCTATAAAATCTTCATCTGCATGACATATATAATGACTCTTATTAGCTGACACATTTATTTTTAAAACATATTTTTAATTAATTTCTTTGAAATCCTAAACTCTCCTCTTTCAAATCGGAGATATAGATGCCACAACAAAGACGAGACCACAACTATAAGAAGGTGGAGAAGAAGATGATGAATGTCAAAATTGGAATAAATTAATTTATACACGGATAATTTTGACATTTAACCTTAACTTGTAATCGAATATTTTATTTAGATTTATCACGGTGAAATTATTTTTTCCACGTGATAGAATTTTTTAAATAAAAGAGAGAGTGTAGTACACACATCATCAGAAAATTAGTTGAGATGTATAACACTAATTATTGAATGATCGTTTTAGTAGAAAACTCACACTCTTAATAATTTAGGTATAAAATTCAAAAAATTAAAATAATTTAATTGTGTTTTTGACCTTTGACTCAAAAAAAAATTAATTGCCTTTTGCAATAGAGTGTATTAATTAATGGAGAATATAATTTAGGGGAAAAGGGGAAGCGTGAGTTGCGGTACAAGTGTAGTTGTAGCACATTTTGTCAAAATCTGATTCTTTAAGTCCAACTAAAAGTCTAATTATTTGTTTGCTTGCAAGTTAACGACGCAAAAATGGACTTTGAAGACACAATTAAATGATAATTGACATTTTATAATTCTTGTTAGCTAATGCACGAAGATTATTATAGGGGTAGACATGATATAATACTTTGAAATTTTGATATCGTAATTTTGGGATTTGATTTTCAAAGCTATATTTATACTATTATCATATTGATTTAATTCAGTATGATTTGATATTTTGAAGTTTAATTTTGATATTTTTCAGTATGATGAATTGGTAATCACAGTTTGTTCAACTTCAATTAATATGTACTCATAAAATAAAGTATTATGACTTCAATAATTCAAAAAAAGGTCTAAATTGTATCGAACTAACACACTACATATGTAGAAATATATATTCAAAAGAAAGTACAAACACCTCCTTTTTGTTAATTAATTACATGTAAATATATTTCAATCAAAATAGTTTAACTTCTAAACATTTAGTTGATACTATTATTAGGTATCATATTTGTTAATATTTTAATAATATATACTTCGATATGGTATTCAGTATTTCGATATGTTGTTTCTAAATATCAAAAACTATACCGAATACCAATTTCTTTTTACATATATACCACATACCATACAAAATATATATATCATAATACCAAAATTATTGTATCAAAAAATTCCATATGATATGATAATTCGATATATACGTTACCATGCCCACCCCTAATTATTTATAAACACTTCTTGTAGTGACATATTTTAGACACGTGATTGTTTTCCCCGCATCAGAGTATGACAGAAAGAGTAGTCGGTGAGGTTTCATTTGTTGAAATATTTCAATTAAAAATATTTATTCATATATTTCTTTTCTATACAAAGTGTCAAACAGCCACTAAAATTCGCATGCACGCAAACAAAATAGTACTCAATCAATCACATCTAAACAAGCATTTATAATCTATAATATGAAGAAAAAAATTCAGAAAACTTACGTAGCATTCTAAAATTAACGCTAAAATGACTTGCGTGTAAAGATAATTGATGAAACAATGAATGTCTAAATACACGGTGAAATTGAAGAAGCTATCATTTTCGAGAATTTGAATCTTTATTATTAGTTCAAATATATGAATTAGTTCTACAATTTGAATCTTTATAAGTCCAAACTTTTTGAACTTTGACTTCACCACCGTGTGTTTGAGGTTGTTGAGAAAAAAACATATCTAGGTGGGGTCTATGAGGATAGAGTGGACTAAAACTTTATTACTATGTCATGAAAATAGAAAAGTTATTTTCGAAAAATCCTCGATTTTAGGGCATCTCCAACCCAAACACCAAATTTTACAACAAATTTGGTGTTAACATTATTTTTTGTGTAATCAATTTCAACCCACTGCACCAAATTTTACACCAAAAAGGAATATTTTTCTCTCTCTTCATTATTATATTATTATTTCTTATTTCATTTATATTTTCTTATTTCATAAAACAAATTCTTTCTAAAACATTCACCATATATAATTCATATTATTTCCTTTTATAATCGTTTAATATAAAATTATTTTGTACCAGAATTTTTTAAATAATATAAATTGCTAGCAAATATTATACATTATACATAATTATAATGGATAATACAAATAAAAGTGAAATCATTAATGAAATACAATTAAATAAACATTACATAATTGAAAAAATTATTTTAAATTCTACATAAATATTCAACTTTCAA
>NW_006239179.1:863197-864723 GCF_000226075.1 Solanum tuberosum | reverse complement strand
GAGCTAGAAATTGTTGAAATTGATAATTTTCATCTATTGTCATTTCTACGGTCAGAGTTGGACCTTCTGACGCATCTTGAATTGGTGCATAAGATCACACTCATCCTCAATTATCATATTGTGCATTATAATACATGAAGTTAATATATCATGTAGCACTTCTTTTCTCCAAAAACGTGAAGGTCCTGCGATAATTGCAAAACGCGATATTGCAAAACTATGTATTTTATATTTGAATTTTGATGTATGTCAATTACTACTTTGTTGAATGTTTATTATTTTCGATTATTTTTAAGTACATTGTATTAATTTGTTTAAAAATTTATATGTTTGCATTTTTAATTTTTTGTTGAAGGTTAATTGTAGTTATATCCAATTATAATTTATAGTAGAATTAACATAAATTTAATTTTTAAAAAAAGTCATATATAGAAAAATTAATTTATAAAAAGCTAGATTTTATATCTAAAATTAATATTTTAAACATAAAAAATAATTAAATATAGAAGAGATTTAATTAAAACATACAATTTATATAATGTTTAATTAAAAGTTTTTATAATGAAATAATATTAAAATATTTAAAAAATGAATTGGTGTGATGAATTGTGTTACACCACACACCAAATTTGATATAAAATTTAGTGTGACACAAAATTTAGGATTTAATATAAAATTTTGTGTTGGATTGGAGATGGTTTTAGGGCATCGTTTCTTCAATTAAAAAGAATGGCCAATGGAGTTTGTTAAAAAAATTGTAGTAGTACAATCTTGAAAGGTGAAGAAAATCAAAGTGCATTTATCTACTGTTTGGTAAAAGTTAGTTCAGAAAGTGATCAGATAATCTCAACAACTATATATTTCCAACTGAAGAGAATCTAATTATTTGAACCTTTCTCAAACTCAACAACTCTCTTTTTTTTTTTTTTTTATCAGACTCTCAAGTTTGCAGCACAAAAACTGACATGTATTCAATTTTATCTTCTGCTCTACTCTTTTTTAAAATAATTATTTATTTAGTATTAGAAATCTATTGATTTCATTAATTTAAATGGACCCAGGTTTTAGTGTGGAACAAAATATATTTCCTAAAACAATATTAATATTTCTTCTTCATTATTTATTCAATTGTTTTGTTATTGTGTTTTCGTGTTTATTTTTTTCTTTTCTATTTTCAGTATTTATATGTAAAAAAAAGTACACTTACATTTTTATTTACATATAATAGTAAAAATAGGAAAAAATACACACAAAAATACAACAACAAAACGATTGAATAAATAATGAAGAATGTATATAATATGTATAAATAAGCCGGATACTAAGATTTATGTCTTTTTAAATTCAATTAATAATATATATATATATATATATATATAAATATGTCATCAGTTTAATATGTATATTTTATAAAATTACAGAACTATATATGTGCGTACGTTTATCAACAAATAAGTGTGTGCCACGAGAGATTGGGATATGATCGATTTTGTTATCTCCTGTATTCAGATTAGCAAACCATAAAT
>NW_006239179.1:862997-863097 GCF_000226075.1 Solanum tuberosum | reverse complement strand
ACATATTTTTTCCCATGCTTACACATTGGCAACACGAGGCCTTTTTTTGGAGATTTAATCCATATAAACACCCATTGCAGGCACAAAAACCACTAATTTT
>NW_006239179.1:850237-862708 GCF_000226075.1 Solanum tuberosum | reverse complement strand
TACAACACTGTTTCGAGCTAATGATGAAGATTTTTTTTTTCCAATCATTTAGCCTTAATATTTCTGTCGAAGATTTTGTACTCTTCAAGTCAAAATATTCATTCAAACAGAGTATTGAACAAATTGGTGAAGTTTCTATATTCTTCAAACCAATGCACAATCTGATTTGTTCGTGAAGTTCTTATATTCTTCAAATCAAAGGGAAAAAAAAATCTCCAAAAGTCCAACCAATCAAATTTCACATGGAGTAGAAAACTACAAAAGTTTTATTTTTCCTCCTCTAAACAGAATACATATTAATAATAATAAAGATATATTCTGAGATCATCACATAATGATCATCTATCCTAACATTTATGAAATAAATTTCATAACTTATAAAGGATAGAAAAAGAAAATAATAATCAAGGAAAATAAAGATAGAACCTGATTATTACTCTCATTGAATCATATTCTATCTGCCAGCAATAATTCCATGCAAGTCACTTTTCTTGTTAATTTTTTTTTTCTTTTCTCAGTTTCCATCATATTCCTATTTTCCTCAAGAAGACCTTTAATTTCAACAAGAAACTAAACTCGTGTTCAAATATTGTTAGGAGACAACATTTATTCATTTACTTCTTCTCATAGTTATTAAAACCAAGAATATAGGGAAAAAAATTAAAGTGTTCATCTTAGCCTTTATGCACAAAATAAGTTTTCTCATTGAAAAGAAAACTGAAGGGGTGCAATGCTTCAATGCACTTGGGAAGAAAATAAAAATAATCTTACCCATCCAAGGAAAACTTACTACAAAAAAATACTCGAACATATTAAAGTAGTACTAATTCATCCCAAATCTCTTTTATCATATGATAAAATAATTCTCTTTTTCTTCTTTTTCTTTCTCCATAAAAAGAACACAGAAAATAGAAGTAATTTCCTTACCGCAGAAAATATCAACAATAAATTTTTTAAGCTTGTTATCTCCTGTATTCAGATTAGCAAACCAGAAATAATAAAAGATGAAAAGAAAAACACAAAGAACTATCCGAGTCCACAGAACCCACTGTGTGTCCTTAAGAAATTTAATCCCCTCAAGTACTCGATGTTGCAGATTAATTCCTCCCAAGATAAAATGGATTATCCATTAAAGAAGTAGCGGTACCTCAAACTTCGATAATTTCAACGAACTCAAAATGACAGCAACGAATCACACACACAGACATGATCGATCGATTTTATTTTGTAAGAAAATGTATGCAAAAAGAATGGAAGAATTCGATGTAGAAAAAATGAGAGAAAAACCTCTCTATTTATAGCCAACAAAGGGTAAAGGTCATAACCCTTTGGAAAGAAGACAACCTTTCAGAAAGAAAACAACCTTTCAGAAAGAAAACAACACTTTGGAAAATGCATAACCTTTCAAACGGTCACAACCCTTTAGAAAGGACACAACCTTTCATAAAGGTCACAACCCTTCGGCATAGTTACAACTCTTCAGGAGAGTCACAACCCTTCAGGAGAGTCACAACCCTTCATTTCCTGTTCACACCTTTAAATCCCAACAGATTTAAATTTAATGGGTTCAATATTTAATTGATAATAATTTTGATTTTTTTATTATTATCACATTATTGATTCTTAACGGTTTGAATAAATACAAAACCACAACAACAAAACGATTGAATAAATAATGGAGAAGGAATATTAATATATTTTAAAAAATGCACCGTTTTTTTTTGTGTGTGTTGTAAGGCTCATATCAACACGAGCCTTACAACATTTCATTTAATGATATCCATTTTTTCATCCAAATATTGCCCTTTTGATTTAATCCTCAATTTTTGTTCCTTTTTTGAAAATGTTACTCAATTTTTTTTTATCTTTTTGACTTTGGACTCGCAAATAAACTAGTGAGAAATCATGTTGGCTATGTGGGGACCTTCATGGTCAAAGATTATTGTCATTCACTCATTAAAGCTTGTATACAGTTGGTAATCATTGTCAAAAGAAAAAAGAAAAAATAATTGATAGGTGTCATTAATATTGCATATGTACACTTAACTTAATGAAAAGTCATCTATTTAAATTTAAGAAATTAAATTGATCGAACTCATTAATTGCCTGTCACACACTTAACCTAGTGAAAAGTTATCTTTCTTGGTTGATTCATCAGTGACCAGTTTTTCACTTCAAGTAAATTTTGGAGTATCTATCTACTCAGTAGGAAATGTCACTGTCATTCAATTTGCATCCTTGTTCTATGTGATTGAAAATCTTGCTTCCTTTAACAACAAAAATGGTAATAGAATCATAAGTTTTTGTTTATTTTTAATCAGAAATTTTGGGATCGAATTTTCTTAGTACATGCTTTTGTTAGAAAACGGTATGTTTACCCTTCAATATGAGACTTTCCAGCGTGAATTTAAATTTAGTTGAGCTTCAATGAGAGTATCAAACACCATGTCGCAGTGTTTTAAAAGGCGGGGGCGTGAGGCGAGTCATTTTATACAGTACGGGCGAGGCGTAAGCCTCGAGACACGGGATTTAAGTCCCATGGATCTACGGGGCATAGTCTCATATATATTTAATTTTATAGTTTTATTACTAATAAAATAAGCAAAAGTAAACCTTTCAATGATTTTACAAATAAATTTTTATAAATAACCTATAATATATAAAAATTATATTATGATTTTTATTTCAAATAAGTATTAATAAGCAGTAATGAAGAAAAAAAGTATTATAATTACTATTTGAGAAATATCATTACACCAATAATAAAAAATATGATTTAAAACAAAAAAAAAATCAAAAAAATAAATTAAAAACGCCTGGGCATACGTTTTTACGCCCAGAATTTACGTTTTTATCACGCCTTAAATTTTAAAACTTATGCCTTATGGATCTACGTCTTTAATTTACCCCCGGAGTATTTTTGGTACGCCCCGCTTCGAGACTCGCTCTGAAACTTGCCCAAAAAACATTTTTGAAAACACTGCACCATGGTAAAACAAAAAAAATAATAATCTTGCTTCCTTTGAATCAAATGAAGTGCAATACAAACAACATGGGAAGATGTATGTTTTTTCGTACTTAAAATCTATAAAATTTAGAATAATAACAAGTGTATCTATAAAATATAGAATTAAAAAAAAGTGTATTATTTTAACTCTCCAGAAAAATGAAATTGGAGGGAGGTAAGTGGTAACTACTTTAATTTGATGTGATAAAAGTTAAGTTGACATTAGTTATCACTCCTCCCATTCATATTATCCGACTCTTAACTTGACATATTTCCTAAGACAATTTTGTATAAATATTAATTTTATTAAATTAATTTTATTATTAATAATTTAAAATTTAAAATTTAAAATTTGACTATTATTACTTTATATAATTATTTAATATTAAAAGTAAAATAAAAATAATAAAACTTTTTTAATTTATTAAAATAAAACACTTATTTAGATACATTAGCCTATATATGGAGAGGGTAATTAGTTCTGGTTCAAAAAGAAAATCTACCTCTTTGCTTATTTTACTTTCATGACGAATTCTTTGTCTTCATTGGCAATAAGACATTTCTAAAAAGAGTCCAAAAAGTGTTCTATAATACACATTTTGAGATAGCTAAGAGGCATTTGCCCCTCTTGGATGATAATTAGATTTTTACTTTTATAACAATATTTGATTAATTAGATAAATTTTTAATTTTATAGAAATAAATCAAAAAATAAAATCTGATTTTATATATATATATATATATATAATTTAAAAATAATGAAACAAATTATTTGCTTCGTGCATAGGCTAATGAAAAAAAATTCAGGTAACAATAATTTTTATTTGCATATACTATAATTTAATTTTTCAATCAAATGTAAATATTTAAAATATTATGTTTTATCAAAAAGTAATATATCTTTTTTTGTTGAAATAATTTTTTATAATATTTTATTGCATAATGTTTAACTTCACATGCACATTCAAATATTAAAAACAAACGATCTTAATTATTTAGTGTTCAAATCTAGAGATCACATTTTAAAATTCAGATGTGTATTCAGATATATTAATCTAGATTTTAATGCATATCTTAATATTAAGATCCTTATGCAAATTTAGACATTTTAATTTTAATGAAAACAAATGAGGCATCTCAAAGTCCAACTTCATAATCTATTATATATGCTATTCCTAATTAAACTAAATTAATTAAAGCATCTTGACTCAGAAAGTGACAAAAATAGCCCTTATGTTTGGGGGTTGGTTCAAAATAGTCGCTTAAGTATGCACTTAACAATTTTGATTTTTAAAGTTAGTCAAAAGTTATCACTTTTAATCTTTGTAAAATATTTATTGAACTCTGTCTATTAGATATGACGAAAACAGTGGATTTTTAAAACCTATTTATTGAACGGTCTATTAAAAATTTCTTGAAAAATAAGGGATATTTCTAACTTATTTTTCGGTGTTCTTTTGGTAAAGAAAAAATATTATCCCAAAAGTATTTAGGTGTAATATAGGAAAATACTGTGACCCAGACCCTTGTTACAACTTGACCCGAGACCCAAGCCCGACTCCAACTTGAGACCCGACCCTAATCCCATCTCCAACCTTGGACTCAGGACCTTACCCCGACAAGACCCAACTAACAACCCCAACTCGAGACTCGACCTTAACATAATACCTAACCTTAATTCGAGACTCAATCCCAATTTGGGACCCAACCCTAGCCTTAAACTCAGACCCAACCCTGAACTTAGACCTAACCTTAACTCGTGACACAACCCTGACCAAAACCCTGAACTAGAAATCGAATTTTCGCCCTCGACCTCAACCCTAACTCCGACTCAAGACTCGACCTCAATCACTAACTCAAATCCTGATGCTAGTCTTGAACCCAACTCAGGAACCATCTTGACCTTGATGTAGGACATGTCCCCAACTGGACCCAACCTTAACACGAAATTCAACCCCAAGTCAGGACTTGATCTTGATCCAACGTGGGATCCGGCCATAATTTCAACTTGAGACTCAAACCTTTACTTGAGCTAAGGTTGGTGTCGATTCCCAAATCGAGGGTCTATGTTGGATCTTAAGTCGGTTTTCAGGTTGTTTATTGATTTGGGTTCGAGATCGAGGTCAAGTCTAGGTTAAAGGTCGAATCTCGGTACTGGCCAGATGAGTTCCAATTTAGGCTTTGATTCGGTATCGATTACAAGTCCGGGGCGGGTCTTAGTTTGGGATCGAGTCGCTATTTATGGTTGAGTCTCGACTTGGGTTACAAAAATTGGGTTTTGAGTTGGGGTCAGGTACCAAAATGGGGAGATTCTTGAGTTAGGGATTGGATCCCAAGTTAGGGTATACTTCGAAACTCTTAATTTGACTATTATTATTATTATTATTTTATGTAGTTATTTAATATCAAGAATAATATTTTTAAAAAGTAATAAAATGTTCTTGATTTGTTAACAAAGACAAGTAAAATAAAATGTATTCATTTTTAATATATGCGTCAAGTAAAATAAAACAGATGAAAATAATTTGAGGTAAATATTTCTAGCATCGTAGACAACTAGTATAAAATGGAAAGAATAGTATTACTAAGGAGTTGTTGGTGTGATGTATAAGATATAATAATCTTGGGCATAAAATGTAGAACTATTTATCATGTGTTTGATTGGAGGTATTAGGTCATCCAGAAATTATTTATCCCATCACTTACTCCCTCCGTCCCATATAAATTGATCATTATACTAAAAATAGTTGTCACATATTAACTGTCCACCTTACTAAATCAAGAAAAATTAATTAAAATTTTCCTATATAACCCTTGCAATTTTTTTTAAAAAAAGTATTCACATTTGCTTGTAAAATTACCAAGAATTTTTTAAGAGGTGAATTAATAAAATTCTCTTCTTATTTATAATTTTTTAAGCATCGTGCAAAATGAAAAGTGATCAACTAATATGAACGGAGGGAGTATACCTTAGTGATAAAATAAGTTTGAGGAAATGAATGGGCAGACGGAAAACATGACACTAACCTTGAACCTAGCTCGAGACCCACCTTGACCTTGATGTAGGACCTGTCCCCAACTGGACCCAACCCTAACACGAAATTCGACCCCAAGTCGGGACTTGATCCTGGCCCAACCTGGGACCCGACCATAATTTCAACTTGGGACTCGACCTTTACTCGAGCTATGGTGGGTATCGATTCCCAAAATGAGGGCATATGTTGGATCTTAAATCGGGTCTCAGGTTGTTTATCGATTTGGGGTCGAGATCGAGTTTCAAGTTGGGATCGAGGTTAGGTCGAGGTTAAAGGTCGGATCTTGGTGCAGGTCGGGTGGGTCCCGATTAGGCTTTGATTCGGTGTCAATTACAAGGTTGGGGCGGGTCTTAGTTCGGTATCGGGGCCCGATTTATGGTTGAACTCGACTTGGGTTACAAGAATTGGGTTTTGAGTTGAGGTTAGGTACCAAAAAAGGGAGGTTCTTGAGTTAGGGATTGGATCCCGAGTTAGAGTATACTTTGAAATTTTAATTTGACTATTACTATTTTACGTAGATATTTAATATTAAGAATAAATTTTAAAAAGTAATAAAATTTCTTGATTTATTAACACAGACAAGTAAAATAAAATCTATTTATTTTTAATATATGAGTCAAGTAAAATAAAACAGATAAACTAATTTGAGGTAAATATTTCTAGTAACACAGTCGACAAATAGCTAATATAAAACGGAAAGAATAGTATTACTAAGGAGTTGTTTGATGTGAGGTATAAGATATAGTAATAATTTAGGGATAAAATGTAGGATTATTTATCCTGTGTTTGATTGGAGGTATTAGATGGTGTTGAAATTATTTATTCTATGAGTTATACCTTAGTGATAAAATAAGTTATCTCACATATATAATTAAATAACTCATTCGAAATAACTTGTTCCGAACGAAAGGAGCGGAAATGAATGGGCAGAAGAAAAACATGAGGGGCAGTCAAAGGTCAAAGAAACGGCAAAAGATCGCCGACCCCAAATATTTTTAATTTTACTACTCCCATCAGTATCACCCCCCTCGCTCCCTTCCTCTACAAAACAAAACAAAAAACACTCTGCAGTCAGCAATTTCACAGCAGAAAAGAAGAGAGAATTAAAATTATCTCTCTCTCCTTTTAACACACACACAGTGGTTTAGAAGAAAATAGGATCTAATGGAGTACGAAAGGATTCACAAAGTGCAGGTACAAATTTTGGAACTTTTCTCTGCACTCAAAATATGCATTTCTTCCTATGAAATACTTGCAAACTTGTGGGTTTTGTATGTGTTGTTAAAATTACAGTGTGGGTTTGTCTTTTCAATTGGTTAATTTTGGGAAAATTGCTTGGTTTCTTGAATATTTTTTGTTTATGTCTACTTTCAGAGTGGTATAATATCTCCAAGTAAGCTGAGGATGAAGCTTATAGGGCCTCACCATCAAAAGAAGAAGAAAGAAGGATCAAATAGTCATTCCTCAACAACTTCACCTGCTAGGCTTCCCGACGATTCTGAGTTTGTCAACAACAGTTTATTGGCTGCCCAAAGTGGTGGAGATTTTGAGGAAGAGTGTATGTTCATTTCTTCATTCAAATTTAACTTTCATTAGCTTTACAAGATTCAATATTTTTGTGAACTGCTGGATCCACCTCAATAATGTGTAGATAGGTGGAAAAAAAGTTAATGTATATACCCCCAATTTAGATATCTTACTTTGCCTAGATACCAAGTTTAGCAAATTAAATGAAAACTTTTTAATCTTGTGGTTTAAATTAAAGGTGTGTATAGTCTATAAAATTGTGTAGTGTTAAACTTGTCACATAGAATGTTGAAATTGAAAATTTTACTACATATAGTAAGAAAGACAGAACAAAATGGCAAGTAAGACACTTAAATTGGGACGGTTGGAGTACATACTATACATTAAATTATCTCAGTTTTTTTCCCCACTTCCCTTGAGTGAAAATCCTCGACCTTCAAAAACTACCCCCAGCTCCCACTTTTTTTCCTTGATGCAGCTTGACTAAATTGTAGTTTGGATATGTTCCTCTAGGATAGTATATTCTTTTTGTTGATGTTGGGAGGGCTAATTCTTTTTGAGAGTTCAAATTATTAGGTTACTTGAAACAGTCTTTGATTTATCCTACTTTTCAGTTGCAATCCACATTTACTATATGCTGTTACCTGTAATTAGCTTTAAGTAACATCATAGTGTCAAAATATTTTTCACAGTAACCCATGTTGAGTTGCTAGGAGAGGAAATATGTTTTAACTGCCCTTTTGTTATGCAGATTGCAATTTAGAAGCTACAGAAAATAAATTGCCAGGAAATTCTAGGCAAGGTGACGAGGATTTGAATTCTTGCCTGCCAAAAGTAAATGGAGATTCTGCTCGTGTGAAAAGACAGCAATCTTCCAAGATGGATGGCGGAAATTCTAGTTCAGTCCATCCAGTTAAAGGATGTGAAGATGAGAATTTTGATTATGATAGTACATCCAGCTTTGAGTTTCATAAAGGGGAGAGATCAATGCACCACCATTCAATAACATCAAGGTCATTTTCACGCCCTATGTCTTCCAAGTGGAATGATGCCGAGAAGTGGATAATGAATAGGCAAAATATGCAACCTAATCATTCCAAGAAGGTTCAATTACAGAACCAACCATACCGGGGCCCTGCCACTAGCATGGTTAGAGTTGCTCCAGAATCGACTAGTTATGAAAGTAAATTAGCCGTTAAAAAGGTAGATTTTTGTCAACCGGCATGTCAGTTAGTCCCCGAGAAGTTTGATTTTGATCATCCTGGTTCTCAAAGTCAAGGAAACGGGCCGAATGCCGTGTCACTTGACCTTTGCCCTGAAAGTAAGGATTTGACTGAGGTGGTCAGTGGGGACTCTTGTTTGACTGAAGATAGAACAGGTACATTATGGATTCTTTTGTTCTAATGTGGATTTTAACTGCCCTAACTTAATGTAAATATTCTTCAAGATTTTTACACTTTAACCAGGGGAGGGGACGGGGGAAGCATCAAGAGGGAGGGTGAGGTTTTAGGATGAACTATTGTCGGTCCTACTAATGTTAACTGCTTGAATTAAAATACTGATTGTATGCCTCCAGTAGAATCTTATGCCACTCATAGAGGCATGAAGAATCGTCACATTTTAGTGTAGGCATCTAGCGTATGTATTGACAAAGGTGTATACTGAGGTCAATGCATTGGATTTTCAGATGGAGCACTGTCAATCCTACGGCCTCAGGTGTTACCGAAGATTGACGGTTAATATAGTGCCTCAAGTAGAATTCATACATCAGGAAAATTTATGCCCTGGTACTTACCTAAATAATGATGCATGTATTTATTGTTTCATCCACACTCTTGATGGTTTCGCCTGCTCTGTATCTTTAACCAATGCAATGACTAGTCTATTTTTGGGTGGTATGCGAGTGGTATGATTTAAGTTACTGTTCTTCTGCCGGGAAGCATAAGATCTGGTTGAAGTCTTTGCTAAAGTATCCTAAGGTTATTGTACTGAAAACGGTGCTGTTATAGAACTGTAATTGAATTCCAATACACACATTACAGATTAAATAGTTAACTAAGTTTGATGATTTCCCTCTTATATAGAACATTGATTTTATATCGTGCTAATCTGAACTGTTTGATTGAATATCAATGCAGTTGGCCCTGCAATAAGATCAGTCTCCATGAGAGATATGGGAACAGAAATGACACCTATTCCAAGTCAAGAACCTTCAAGAACGGCTACACCTGTTGGTGCAACAACTCCACTCCGCAGTCCCACTTCTTCAATCCCATCTACACCTCGTAGAGGAGAACCAGCTCCGACGCCTACAGAGAATTACATTGACAATGCTTCTCAAACTTCAACAGAAAACAATAAAAGGGAATTGTCGGAGGAAGAATTAAAGATGAAGACAAGAAAAGAGATTGTAGCCCTTGGTGTCCAACTTGGTAAAATGAATATAGCTGCTTGGGCGAGCAAAGATGAGAAGGATAAAAGCAAGGCTGATGCTGTTGACGCTGAACGAATGGAATATGCTAAAAGGGCAGCTGCTTGGGAGGAAGTGGAAAAGTCAAAAGACACTGCAAGGTTGTTCCAATATTAAACTTTGAATTGTTTCAAACACATTTTAAAATATATGTTCTACTGTTAATTATGAATTAACAGAAAGACTATTGATCTTCCAGATATAAGCGTGAAGAGATAAAAATCCAAGCTTGGGAAAGCCAGCACAAAGCAAAGCTAGAGGCAGAATTGAGGAAAATAGAGGTACATCTGATTGTCTATATAGTAAAGTATGTTCTACCGTGATTTAAAAGCCTCACTCTTGGAGAATGTTGGACATGGTTAATTGATCTGAAGTTGATAATGGATGTTTGTATATCAAAACTCTGCTACTGAGATACCTCTTAGAAATTGAACCAACCTGTGTCACGCACTCATACCGAGGCCTTTTAGCATCATATTAAACTTTTACCATGAGTTAAAGATCCAGGGCTTAATTTAATGGAAAATTTTCATGTTATTTTGCACTCATGATATGTATCGTTCAGGCACAAGTTGAACAAATGAGAGCACAAGCTCAAGCAAAGATGGTGAAGAAGATTGCAATGGCAAGACAAAAATCAGAAGAAAAGCGTGCTGCAGCTGAAGCTAGAAGAAATCAGCAAGCTGAAAAAACTACAGAGCAAGTTCAATACATACGCCAGACAGGTCGACTTCCTTCTTCGTCTTTCACATGTTGTGGCTGGTTATGATAAGAAAGATTAAGCAGCAGCTGGAATGCAGATCGTAATCAAGTTTCACATGCACATTAAACTTTCGAGTTAGCCTCTCTCATAATGTCCGGTTTTGTATTAACAGAAAGTATAGTATCGTGTTGAACATTGTCCATCCTTGTATCTATATTTTTGCAACCTGCAAATATAAGTTTTTACATGGAATGAAGTTTGGGTTGGTCATTGATGTTTTTGGCTTCTAACTTGAATAGTGAAACTTGCCTCTTCTGAAAGAGTGTCTGAAAAAGTGAAAGAAGATACTGTAGACACATAAATTGTATTGGATCAAATTCATACAAAATTTGAATTAAATCCATGTTCATTTGGGTTGAATGATTAATTTGGGCTTTACAAATAAAGAAGTCCATCTTATTAAATTCAAATCCAAGGTCCATTTCACCTTGAAGCCCAAACTCATGCCACGTGCACGGTGACTAGGTATCCAATACCAACAAGGTGACGCCACGTGTCCAAATGACGTGGTAGTCTCAGTCAAATGCAAAAACCAATAACAATCCGCCATGTGTCAAAATGACATTCTTTGGCAAATCACAAGCAACCTTGTCCACCCCTACAACTATAAATAGGGGATGGACACGACATTCTAAGGGGAATCAAGAAAACACTTCAATAAGCATTCTGCAATTGGAGGAAGCTACACCATCAACTACATAGCTCTTCGAAGGAGTCATCAACAGAGTTCTTTTCGGAGATCGACTTGAAACGACGAAGTGCTTTTCGATGTTCCCGGAGATCGACAACATCTCAAGGAGGTCTGCATCATCCAACATTTCGAGAAATACGCTACTGAAGGCCCTCGAATCTTGGAGAATCTTAGGAGAGAGAATCAAGAGAACAACAGAATTATACTCACAACGATTCATCAATAAAAATAACATTTTTCTTTATTTATTTTGCTTGCAGTTGATTTTCAGCGCTTAAGGAAATTTGTTGCAAACAAATTTGGCACGCCCAGTGGGACCGATTCTGCTCTTCATCTCTTTCTCTTGCAAATCAGAAACTACAAAGGCAACTACTGCAATGGCCTTCAGAAAGAGTAGTGATTTTTCATACAAGGACTCTACTGATGCCATATCTGCTTATCTCAGTCGTGTTGGCCCGATTACTCGGCGTAAGTTCAAGAACAGTGGGCTAGATGGATCTGTATACTTCACTTCTTTGGAGGCGATGAAAAACAACAACTCTCATATGATAGTCGTAAGCGCAACACCTAGGGGTAATCTTGCGTCTGTGTTCTTTGGAGAATTTTCTCAAATTGGCTTCAACTTTGGTGAATCTGAAGATTCAATGGATTATCCAACTTCAATGAATGTCAATGCTTTGATGGCTGACTCAACTGACATGGACGAGAAGTTTGCGATGATGGAGCAAACCATTGAGGCCTTGAAGAAATCCGTTTATGACAAAAATCTTCATATTGCTCAACTTATGAACAAGTTAGAGGCCTTTACACTTGGAGAGTCAAGTCATATCCCCACTTGTCCATCTGGTTTTGATTAACGAAACAAGGACGTTGAGGAATCTCTAGCAAAGTCAAAATTTTAAAAGGAGAAGCAATCTGCTTCAGTTGCTGCACTATCTGTCCAATAGTTGCAAGACATGATAACGAACACTATCAGGG